>NW_014543114.1:1396196-1399814 GCF_000741045.1 Vigna radiata var. radiata | reverse complement strand
TGCATGAGCAAAGTTGGAGGTGCCACATAGTGGTTTTCGGTCTGAGCCCAGATGAATGAAGGGGTGCAACTGTGAAGATTGGGGGTGCCACTGGATGCTTTGCTGACCAGGCCCAAGGCCTCTTTTATTGTTTGCCAGAAAGGAAAAAGGGAGTGTGGATAGGAAACGTAGGTGGCGGCAAGCAGAGAGAATGCGGGCCAATGGGCCTAAAGCGTTTTTCTTCCTTTGTCTGCAGAAATGGCAGGGGAGTGTGAATGGGAATGCAAGTGGTGGTGAGCAGAAGGAATGCGGCCCAGAGCCAGGCCCAAAAATCTTTTGCCCTAGCATCAGAAACACTTTAGGGGTTTCAAAGTTTTCCCCTCATTATGCCAAGCACTGCTTCAGAGACCTAGGGTCTCCTCCTCCATAGACGAATCTAGAGACACTCCTCTCCACCCAACCGACCACCACCAACCACTGTCCCCGACCTCGTCAGCAACGATGCTCGTTGCTGGAGCCACCAAGTTGAGGTCGTCGTTCTCCGTCAAAATCGCCGCCAGCGTCGCCAGCGCCGCTAAGAGCCGATGGCACTTCCTAGGGCCGGTGGTGTTACTCCCTTCTTCTTCCTTGTCCTCGTCACTCACGCGTTTGAAACCGCTGCCGACGATGCCGCCACGACCACCTTCCTCAGACGTTGTAGCCTTATCGATGCTATCGCTCTCCGTCGCGACATTGTCACCAAGACACCATAAGGAATGGAGCAAGTGTTGGTGACCCCAATCGCTTTCCTCTCCTAACTCTGCTCTGGTAAGTATTGAAGATGAAGATGATGATATTTTTTTCTTCTCTGTTGGATTGATGTAGGGTGAATAGAAAAAAAATTCGATGGCCGCGAGAATTTGGATGAATTGGTGTGTGATGATGGAAAGTGTAAGGGAGGCTAGGAAGCTGATTTGGTTGTCTCTGTTTTGGTTTGAATGCAGGGAAAATCGTTGAGAAGGAGGACGGGAACGAAGATTTGTTAAAGATGAAGACAATAGAATGGTACTTGTAGAATCTGTGTATGGCAAGATGGCTATGGCTTCAATATGATTATTGGTTGTCAATTCGTGTGACGGTGGAAGATGAAGATGAGCAATATGGTTTGTCCGTCCCTACTGGTTGGTGATGGTTCCGTTGGGGTGACGAATTGGCCACCAAAAAGGAAAATGTGATTGGGTGACTGAGGAAGCCGTGAGTCAAGGTGTGGGTGATGACCTTTGAAGGGAATCCAGGTGGTTGAGGTGGTTAGGATCTGTCATGAGGTCGTGGTAACAGAGGGGAATATCCGTGTATGTGATATCTTGAGAAGGAAGGTCTGAGTGAATCTGTTGGGATGGTTATGGGTGTGTGAGTTGTACGTGATGAATTAAGAAGGGTGATGATGATTTCATGATGATGGATTGATGAATGGAAGGCCTTGATAGCTATAGAAGGCCTCACGAAGAAGATGCTTTGTCTAGGAGAAAATGGTGTCCTGGATGATGGGTTGGGTACCACGGTGAGAATCCTTTTAGCCATTTGGATGTGTTGATATCATGATGATGGGAAACGTGGTGAAGGTTAGGAGTTTAGGAAACCAGTGAGTGAATCCTTGTGAGAAAACCGTGTACACCTTCCAACGAAGAAAAGAAAACCAACTTCCAAATTAATTCTTGGACATCACTGAATCCCAATGAAAATGTGCTCCCTCCCCTTCAATTCATAACCTGTACCATTTTTTTTATTGAAAATTCAATGTCAATACTTATGTGTGAACAACATGCCTTTTTCCTGGACATACAAATCTCCAAAATTAATTATCTCATGGGCCGTGCTTCCCTTTCTTTTTATTTCTTTTATATTTCTAATTTTTTTTTCTTATTCTTTTTTTATCTTTTTGTTTCGTTTTTCTTTTCTTTTTTTTTTCTTTTTTCCTTTTTTTTTCAAAAGGATATAAAAAAAATAAAATAAATAAGATAAAACTAAAAAGACTAAATCAAAGTAAACTAAAAATAAAAAAAAAAATAATAGAACAAAATAACATAAAATAAAATAAAAACAAACCCTGTTATTTAGTCACCCGGACGAAATTGGGTGTTGACAGCTGCCCCTCTTTACTTAGATTTACTGGATGATATGAAAATTTGATATTTTCGTATTATTTGAGTAAAGCTAAGTAAAGATAGAAACACTAATTTCGTTTGGGTTCCAAAAGAGAAAAAGGAAAAATGACAACCAATCCAAGTAGATATGATGACAAAAAGTCAATGGAAAGTGCTATGATGTAACAAAGAGAGTTCGACCATTGCCAAGCAAAGAGTCGGTATCTCAGAAAGAAAATAAGGATTCGACCATTGCCAAGCAGAGGGCAAATAACAGAAAACTAAAACATGGATTTGACCATTGCCTCGCAGAGGACCAAACTCACAGAACAGAAATTTAAATCCGACCATTGCCAAGCAGAGGGCCGATAACAGAAAACTAAAACCTGGATTTGACCATTGCCTCGCAGAGGGCCAAACTCATAGAACAAAAATTTAAATCCGACCATTGCCAAGCAAAGGGCCGATAACAGAAAACTAAAACTTGGATTTGACCATTGCCTCGCAGAGGGCCAAACTCGCAGAACAGAAATTTAAATCCGACCATTGCGAAGCAGAGGGCCGATAACAGAAAACTAAAACCTGGATTTGACCATTGCCTCGCAAAGGGCCAAACTCGCAGAACAGAAATTTAAATCCGACCATTGCCAAGCAGAGGGCCGATAACAGAAAACTAAAACCTGGATTTGACCATTGCCTCGCAGAGGGTCAAACTCGCAGAACAGAAATTTAAATCCGACCATTGTCAAGCAGAGGGCCGATAATAGAAAACTAAAACTTGGATTTGACCATTGCCTCGCAGAGGGCCAAACTCACAGAACAGAAATTTAAATCCGACCATTGCCAAGCAGAGGGCCGATAACAAAAAGAAAAACTAGAGCTTGAGGTGCCAGGCGAGCTGGGCTTTGGGTGCCAGACAAAACTGGGCTTATGGGCCAGGCGAGCTGGGCTTATGGGCCAGTGTGGAAACTGGGCTTTTGAAACTTTGAAATTGCCAGATGAAACTGGGCTTATGAAATTTGAAATTGCCAGATGAAACTGGGCTTATGAAATTTTGCAATGGCCAGATGAAACTGGGCTTATGAAATTTGAAATTGCCAGATGAAACAGGGCTTTTGAAATTTTTAATTGTCAGATGAAACTGGGCTTTTGAAATTTGAAATTTGTATTTTTTGTGATTTTCGACAAAAACTTGATTTCTCAAAAGCAACAAGGAGTTGAAACCCTTCATGACAAAGTGCAAAAATTTTGATGCAAGATCAGGTTGTGTCAAAACCCCAATATGAGAGAAAAACATGATCGGCAAGAAACAAAATCACTTGAAAAAAACATTTGAATGTCATTTTTTTTATATTTTTGAAGAAGGACCCGACCACCATTCATATGAATGGAGAGGGTTTCGATCCGAAAAACTTTCTTTTTGAGTTGATGAAAAACATTTGCTTTGTTTTGCATTTTTTTTTTGCTTGAGTCGACTGTCTTAGTTGCAATCATCAAACTGTTTTTTTTTTTTTTT
>NW_014543114.1:1390150-1396066 GCF_000741045.1 Vigna radiata var. radiata | reverse complement strand
AACTTGAGATTATTACATTTTGACTTTTCTTCCGAGACATCAGTGCACACACGCTTGAATTTATTGGCAAAAAGATGGTTTTGAAGAGAATGAGAGTTGTTTGGAATGGCTTGGAAAGCTGGGACAAGCACATGGGCACTACAATCCTCAAAGGGGATGTAATATGTGAGTGTCAAGACAAACACGATATACCAAAAACTTTTGCCCCGGTTTGGTGTTTGGGAAAATGAGCTGGGGTTTGGATCAATGAACATTAGGGTGAGAAAATCAAGTGAGACTCGCAAAGTTGCCGCGGTCTTGGGATTATGGATTGATGAAAAGTTCGTGTCAGACTCACACAACTACCCGAAATTTTTATTGTGTATGGGTTGATGAAAAAAACTCGTGTGAGGTTCACAAAGTTGCCCCAGTTTTTTTTTTGGCAAGGGGTTCTATTTGGAAGAGGTAGTGGGCATGAAAAGGATCGGCTAAAAGGATGGCCCTAATTTTTTTTTTTCGCACGCTTCTGATTAGATGGCAGGGTGACCCCTCTTCCCGAGACATTATTTTTCTTCTTCTCTTTTTTTTCAACTCTTTTTTTTTCGACACATTGAAAGTCATTTCTCCTTATCGCAAAATTAAGCTTTATGAAAATTTGAGCAATCATTATTCAGTCTGCGTGGACTTTATTAAGCTTGTAACGTGGCCAAGGGCTAAAAGGTATTAGAAGAAAAGGGTATAAAGGCCCAAATGAATGTTTGTTGGTTATATTTTTTGAAACAAAGGTTATCATCTGCATATTGCATCAACTTTTTGACTTTAGAGCACTTTGTTGAACTTTCTTGAACTTCAATTTTCATTCTTTTTTTTTTCTTCGTCATCACTTTGTGATTTTTCTTGCTTTTTATTTTTATCTTTTTTTTTTCGTTTATCCTTTTTGATGGATTCTCTTCATTTGACCACTGCGTGTTCTTTATTTGCATCATGAGTTGACTCCTACTCGATGATAACCCTTGCTTGAGGATAATTTTGAAAAAGAAATTATTTTTGGCTCAAACGGGGTGACAACGGATATATGTTTTTACTTTTTGGATGAAGAAAGAAGGCCACACATCATTTCGAATTCTGATTGCTTTATTTTCAAAAGATTAAGTTTGCGACTATATGACCTCAGCATGAGTCGTTTTTATTTTTTCTTTTCTAGACCGCCCTTTCGGGTTTTCAATCTAGTGGACTTATTCTCTTTTTGAAAATTTCTTATTTCTTATTATTTTTTTTTTTGAATTCGGGGATCACCTTACTAGCACAAACAAGAAATCTTTTGGCCAGACCAAATTGCCCCAGTGTAAAGGTTTTTGCTACTGAGGGCAGTGAGAGTCGTTGGGGAAGATCCTTTATTTTGGAAAAGTGAAGGGTGAAGGTTTTCAAGCAACATGTGCACAAATGTCTTGAGAAAAATATCAAATTGTTATCTTTGATTTAACATTTGACCTCGGAAAAGTCTGACACTACAACTTTTGTTTTTTATTTTCATTTTTTCATCATTTTTTTTTGCTATTTTCCAAAAACAAGAGTTTGAAGATTTGCAAGAAAGACAAATGACTCAAGATCGCCATCATTTTTTTCTATTTTGTTTTTTTTTAATACCCTTTCAGGACTCGATTTCCAGCACTACTTGGAGAAACCCTGTAGTAATTGTTCACATTGAAGATCATGGATGAGGATGTGATACCAATAAGCATACTTCCCCAATAGCATGACACTTCGCAACATCAAATTCGCTTGTACAATGACTTATGCTTTCAAAATGTGGTCTTGAAACCCACTTCATTGCTTCATGGCATTTGTAGAGATGTTCTCAAGCCTTGCCTCAATGTTGGGTTGACTTTCTTTACACTTTAATAATTCTGAATCGATCAAAACTTGTCTTTGCGCTTGACAACAGACACTTTTGGTGTAATGACCGGTAGCCCCTTCATGGTAAATACCTTTGGTATCGTGAGTCTTGAAGTATTGAGGGTCTAAAGGCTTCATGTAACAATTAGAGACAATGCCTTTTTGAAGCAGACTTGGAAGCAACATTGCTTAAGTCATATGTATAGGAGTGAAGCTCGCAGCCTTTTCTCTTGATCAAACATTTTCCTGCCCAACGGCTTAGTGAGAAGTTGAGTTTGGATCAAGTATCCCATTTGTCTTGCAATTGTTTCAAGTGAAGGGTAGGCCAACAGGATTAGAGCGATAGGAGGTGATTAAACTCTTTGCTTTCTTCTCTTCGCAAGCTTAAACCCGACTTGTTCATATTTGCTACCATGGTATGACCTTGCGTGACCGTTCCAATCCTCACACTAAGTTCAATTCTTTCTTCAAGTATCCTCAGGTCTACAAAGTTTGAGGACCACTGCTCACCATGATCTCACCGAAAGGTGATTGCAGAGTATTTAGGAATGTGTCAACCATCTCATTATCACTCATAAGAGACTTTCCTTGAGCAACATTCTTTTCGCCTTTGGGAATACTTTTTGAATGATTCAGACTCCTTCACGAAGCTCTACAGTTGTAACCTATTGGGTGCCACATCCATGTTATATTTACACTGCCTTAAGAAAGTATCCACCAGATCCTCCCAAGACCGGATGCACGTAGGTTCAAGATGAGTGCCCCAATTTAGTGTCATGCCAATCAAACTATCATGGAAGAAATGAATTAACAACTTTCCATCATATGCATGCATAACCATTTTCTTGCCATACGCCATGAGATGAATCTTGAGACAAATGGCCCTTCTCATTTTTCAAATTTGGGCAATTTAAACTCTGAAGGTATCACATCCGAGACAAAGCAAGCCTTGCAACATTTTCAGACTTAGCGCTTCATTTGCCTTCTATGGCTATCATCCTTTTTCAACATTTCAAATTTACCCCTGTCAACCTCAACATCCACTGTTATGCAAACAGGGAAAGAATACTTCAACTCAGATTGCCTTGTCATCGTCATGCTCACAATACTTTATTAAAGCCTTTCCTAGGGACCATGAAAGTGGTTGCCCCAAGCTTGTTTTCCACTTCAACTTCGTTATATTCTGCCTTTCGAGTGTGAACTTGCCCCAAATATGCTCCTGAGGGTGAAGTGTAATATGGGGAAAGCCCATATGAGAGGAAATTTTGGGCCTCTCGATCTTTGTGTTGAGGCTAAGGTGCACAGGAATCTCCAGGGTTTTTCAAGGCACTCAGGACCTCTAAGGCTTGGCTCATTTGCCCCTTCAATTGTTGGATATCAACTTTCATCCCTTCTTGAACTTCTCCTTGATTCTCCAAGATTTGGTAACTGGTTCGAGTCCCTTTAGGGTATCTTGGATTTTTTTTTTTAAAAAAAAATTTAATAGACGAAACAAAAAGAAAATAAAAATGAAAAGAAAAAGAGAAGACCATGTAATTCAAATGCTCTAGTAAGAAATTATAAAGCCATGAAAAGATTGCCCCGGTATAATTTGGAAATTAACACAAGACTTAGTCAATAGGATGGCCCATCATTCAGAAGTTCACAAAATGTGAGGCATATGAAGTCTTGGTCAACTACCCTGGGGCCTTAACCATCAGATTTTTCATTGATTTCTTGCAGCAAATGAGGAATGTTTTAATCCCCTTAAGCAGGTTAAAATATTGGCAATGCAGACTCAGCCTCGGCTAATGACTTAGGAACGTTTTCAATGGCTTCATTGGTAAGGGACGCTAGTTGTGAGAGGCTTCACTTTCAATTCACCCTTCCTTCATTTGAATTATCAATTCTTGATGTCTCCTTTTTAGCTCGATGCCAACATTCTTTCTCCAATTTTTTGCCACTATTGCTTTCACATGCTGCTCAGCATCGTGAAATTTTTTTTCACAATTTGGGTCCGGAGAAATCAACTTGATTGTCTTAACCCTTTCTGCGATTCATTGTCTAAGGGAATCTTCAATTAATAGTCCATGATCGTGGGCGTTTCTTCGAAGCGAACAACATTTCTCCCAAGCGTTCTTAACTTGATGAACTACTTCAGCAAAGACTTATTCCTCATATAATCTGCGATGTGACAAGAGATGCAGGCGTTGACGATCCTCTCACAGGATACCCAATGTATTTTTTTTTTGCTTTGTTTTTTATTTTTTTTTTTATTTTTTTTTTGCTGACTCACACACAACACTGGATACCCATGAGGGGGACATTAGGGTAATTCTTGCGACGATGTGCGATACATGATCTTTACTGCCAAGAAAACACGCGATGTAAACTTTTCCTCCTCTAAGCTTGTATGACGTTGCACCCATTCATTTGCCCCTTTCATTTCTGGTTTACATTGCAGTAACTCCTTCACGGGACATGTGGCTTTCAAGGCGCCCTTACTGATGCGAGAGATGAACCATACGTACAACATTGGTAAACAGCGTAACATCTTCCCTCTATTTGGCTCACAACATCCCACGAATGCATTCATGGCGACGTAGTAGACAAGATTCCCGATATTAGGAAGGAGCATGACACCATAGAGGATAAGAGCAAGTAGGTTAATCAATGCAAGAACCACTCTAGCCATCCTGGAGTAAGACCCCTTGTTGTAAGTAAGGATTCACTCGCCAACTTCAATGGTGTACTTTTACGATTTCCTCTAACTGCAAGATAGAGGTATATTGCCCAGGGTAGTTGTATGGAGCTTTGCCCTCGAGAAATGCATTTAAGATTTGCCCAAATTCCTCCGCTCTGACAGGCTTGACAAAATCTTATACCCGTTCTTGAAGGCATCTTTCAGGGTTATCTTTTTCTCATCAGATCCCTCAAGTGATTGATACTGCCCCCCTTGGCCTCAATGTGCATGCTTTTCTTCAAAAAGTCCAAACTCGAATGCCCCTTGACTCAAAATCCCATGTTAAATTCCATTTTTACAGCAATCACGACTTTATAATTTCTTATCTAGAACCCACAAAATTTGACAAGACCATAAAAACATGAGCAACAAAGAAAGAAAGAAAAAAAAAACAATGTAGTGATATGTATAAGGTGCTTGATTTTATTAAGCAAAAATGAGGGTTATAAGACTGCACACATCTCCCTTTGTGCCCTAGTGAAGGTTCAACATTTTAGATTTAAGGTCAAGTATATGCAATTTCACCAGGATAGTTCCCTGAGCCTAAGGATCAAAGGTCACTAGAGTTATGGCCCCCTTCAAAGCATCTCCACAACAGTCGAGTAATCAACTAGATGAGGAGACACAAGTGAAGAGAATAGACTCTAGCTGGAGTTCTTACGATAGCCAAACAGGAAGTACATCCCAGAGTGACACCGCTACACAACTCCTCTAGTTCTAAGTTACGCTCAGACCCAGGTATAGGGCCTCACTCAATAGATGCATAATATGTGTGTGTGAAGGGAGAATGCAATGCACCCAAACCCTCACCTGCAAAACAACCAGAAGATTCCCAAGCAGATATAACATGTTTTCTAGCCTAGGGTTGAATATTCAACAGTTATTGCAGTTATTCCAAATATCAAGCATAGATAGAGAAAAGGGAAAGAAAAACACAAAGGAAAACCACATCGAATTTGCGCATATAATTAAGTGGCTCGACTCTCTAGCATCCCCAGTGAAGTCGCCATCTGTCGCAACCGGAATCGTGACGGGACGACGATCCAAAGAGAAAAATGGTTAAGAAAGTTTTGGAGTCACCACCATAGTTTATTCTGGAAAACTATGGAAAAAACCATAAAGAGAAGACACGGTCCACGAAAACCAAAGATTGGGTTCGGGAGTCAGTTACGCGTAGGGATGGTGTTAGCACCCTACAACGCCTGCCCGAAGGTAGTACCTTTAATTAAATGCGCGAATAAAGATGTGGTTTGCAAAATGTTTAACTATCCCAAGAACAACGATATAAAGAAACAAAAATATTTTTTTTATTTTTTTGG
>NW_014543114.1:1383506-1389410 GCF_000741045.1 Vigna radiata var. radiata | reverse complement strand
AAACCTTTTCAAAACATTTTTATTTGATTTTTGTAAAAGAGAAGGAAAAGATCTTCAGCACAAGGCCTACGCGAGCGGTCGCACGTGTGCTTAAACCTTTTCAAAACATTTTTATTGATTTTAATTTTTTATGATTTTTATNTTTTTTATTTTTTTTAGCAAAGGGATATAACAACACACAATAATAAAACAATGCCAAAGCTAAAGAAATAAAAAACAAAGACAATAAAGAAAACCTCACAGTCCAAGCCCAATAAGAATAGGGTACAGAAATTAAAACCAGGGGTGTTGAATAAAATTGAGGCCTCTTTGGCCAACCCAAATATAGGGTTGCATGAGCAAAGTTGGAGGTGCCACATAGTGGTTTTCGGTCTGAGCCCAGATGAATGAAGGGGTGCAACTGTGAAGATTGGGGGTGCCACTGGATGCTTTGCTGACCAGGCCCAAGGCCTCTTTTATTGTTTGCCAGAACGGAAAAAGGGAGTGTGTATAGGAAACGGAGGTGGCGGCAGGCAGAGAGAATGCGGGCCAATGGGCCTAAAGCGTTTTTCTTCCTTTGTCTGCAGAAATGGCAGGGGAGTGCGAATGGGAATGCAAGTGGTGGCGGGCAGAAGGAATGCGGCCCAGAGCCAGGCCCAAAAATCTTTTGCCCTAGCATCAGAAACACTTTAGGGGTTTCAAAGTTTTCCCCTCATTATGCCAAGCACTGCTTCAGAGACCTAGGGTCTCCTCCTCCATAGACGAATCTAGAGACACTCCTCTTCACCCAACCGACCACCACCAACCACTCTCCACGACCTCGTCAGCAACGATGCTCGTTGCTGGAGCCACCAAGTTAAGGTCGTCGTTCTCCGTCAAACCCGCCGCCAGCGCCGCTAAGAGCCGATGGCACTTCCTAGGGCCGGTGGTGTTACTCCCTTCTTCTTCCTTGTCCTCATCACTCACGCGTTTGAAACCGCTGCCGACGATGCCGCCATGACCACCTTCCTCAGACACCGTAGCCTCATCGGTGCTACCGCTCTCCGTCGCGACACCGTCACCAAGACACCACAGGGAATGGAGCAAGTGTTGGTGACCCCAATCGCTTTCCTCTCCTAGCTCTGCTCTGGTAGGTATTGAAGATGAAGATGATGATATTTTTTTCTTCTCTGTTGGATTGATGTAGGGTGAATTGAAAAAAAAGTTCGATGGCCTCGAGAATTTGGATGAATTGGTGTGTGATGATGGAAAGCGTAAGGGAGGCTAGGAAGTTGATTTGGTTGTCTCTGTTTTGGTTTGAATGCAGGGAAAATCGTTGAGAAGGAGGACGGGAATGAAGATTTGTTAAAGATGAAGATGATAGAATGATACTTGTAGAATCTGTGTTTGGCAAGATGGCTATGGCTTCAATATGATTTTTGGTTGTCAATTCGTGTGACGGTGGAAGATGAAGATGAGCTATATGGTTTGTCCGTCCCTATTGGTTGGTGATGGTTCCGTTGGGGTGACGAATTGGCCACCAAAAAGGAAAATGTGATTGGGTGACGAAGGAAGCCGTGAGTCAAGGTGTGGGTGATGACCTTTGAAGGGAATCCAGGTGGTTGAGGTAGTTAGGATTGGTCATGAGGTCGTGGTAACAGAGGGGAATATCCATGTATGTGATATTTTGAGAAGGAAGGTCTGAGTGAATTTGTTGGGATGGTTATGGGTGTGTGAGTTGTACGTGATGAATTTAGAAGGGTGATGATGATTTCATGATGATGGATTGATGAATGGAAGGCCTAGATAGCTATAGAAGGCCTCACGAAGAAGATGCTTATTCTAGGAGGAAATGGTTTCCTGGATGATGGGTTGGGTACCACGGTGAGAATCCTTTTAGCCATTTGGATGTGTTGATATCATGATGATGGGAAACGTGGTGAAGGTTAGGAGTTTAGGAAGCCAGTGAGTGAATCCTTGTGAGAAAACCGTGTACACCTTCCAGCGAAGAAAAGAAAACCAACTTCCAAATTAATTCTTGGACATCACTGAATCCCAATGAAAATGTGCTCCCTCCCCTTCAATTCATAACCTGTACCATTTTTTTATTGAAAATTCAATGTCAATACTTATGTGTGAACAACATGCCTTTTTCCTGGACATATAAATCTCCAAAATTAATTATCTCATGGGTCGTGCTTCCCTTTTTTTTTATTTCTTTTATATTTATATTTTTTTTCTTCTTCTTCTTCTTTTTTTCTTTTTTTTTTCGTTTTTCTTTTCTTTTTTTTTCTTTTTTTTTCTTTTTTTTTATTTTTTCCCTCTTTTTTTTTCAAAAGGATATAAAAAAAAATAAAATCAAATAGAATAATAAAAAAAAGACTAAATCAAAGTAAACTAAAAATAAAAAAATAATAGAACCAAATAACATAAAATAAAATAAAAACAAACTCTGTTATTTAGTCACCCGGACGAAATTGGGTGTTGATAGAAAAAATCAAACACAGGTTTTTATACTGGTTCGGCCAACAATGCCTACATCCAGTGTCCTTCCACCCAAGAAGCAAATGCACTATAATGGTTGCAGTTTTTAAACAAGGAATTTATAGAAGACCTCCTCGTCAAAAATATAAATCTCCTCTCTAACCCAAAACCAAAATATAGCTACAAAACAAAACCAGAATTGCAGAAAGACTCCCCCCTCTTCTGCAATCTACAACACCACTTTGAACAATCCTCAAAGTGAACTATCCTCATGTATAACTACACGTCCAAATCCAGCAGTCTTCACAGGATGCCAAGCCTTACAAACAATTCAGCAGTCTTCAATGGATGTCAAGCCTTCAACACATCACACAGAAGCACCTTTCTTGTGCAGATAATGGTCAGCAAATGTAAGCGAAGAAAATCTCCTCTTTGAATCTCGTTCAAGAAAGATCACCACTGTCTTCTTGGAGAATTCTTGGAGCTAAGAGAAATCAGAAACAAAAATGAAAATTATCAGTTCATCAAAAGTCTTCTAAACAAACCTGTGTTCAACCTATTTATATATTTTTGTTGTACAGTCAAATTCTCAGTCGAATACGCTACTAATTCAGTCGACTATATTATAACAGTTATAACAGATCACTCAACCAAGTAGCTTACAGTCAACCAAAAACAAAACACATTTAATACAGTTGACCAAGTCATCAATGCTCAACTAAGGTTTACAAATATAGCCGTTAGAGTGCAAGAGCATAATAAAATTCCAAATCAAATAACAGATACAGTCGAATGTGTAAAACACATAGTCGACTTCAACCATGCAAAACATTTTGAAATTCTTTTCTTCTCAAAATACATAGAGCACTGATTCTCAAAATCTACACAAAAGATTTTAGCATAGTCAAATCCATTAATAATGTAGTCGATTGCAATAGAACTTTGTCACACAGTTATAAGTTCATAAAAGTGCTTGTGGTTTTCAACTTTAAAACATGTGCAGTAAAGCATATGAAATTATGCATAACACATAGCACATAAAGCATGTAAACACGTTCCAGATATATCGATCAATCAACATAGAAACATGCAACACAGTACATAATCATGTTCACAGATATAACAATCAATTTGAGAAAAAAAAAACATGTAATAACAACAAACAACATATTCATGTTATTAAGCAATGTGTTGTCATCATCAAAAACTAGATTGATATAGAATTTGTGTTGTCAACAATCTCAACAATCTCCCTCTTTTTTTATAATGCACAACCATGACTAATAATCAACCATGTTTGCACAATCTAATACAAAACACATTCAAACAGCAAAATAAGTAGAATATGAGATAAAATGAAATTGCATTCTCCCTCTTTCATAAAGCTTTCATGCATTCTCTCCCCATTTGTGCATTAGCAAAAAATGTATGCTCTAGATATTTATGCTGAAATATCAAACAGAGACGCATCAAAAAGAGTATGCAATATTCAAGATGTAGTGATGCTCTCATTAGCACATTTTAATCACATGAAAATGATAACTCCCCCTGAAATGTAGGCATGTGAAAAACAAATATGTAAAATGTGATACTCCCCCTATCATTATGCATGGATATCAAAATCAGATCAGATGCACAATGCAGTATAACACAAAGTAGTATATTACATATTTGTATCAAAGACAGGATAGCAAACAATTTAGTCATGCAATGATACAATCAACAATCTCACAATAGTATCTCAAATAGGATATGTAAAAATTAATTTATATCAGAGATAATAGCAGATCATAAGAGTAAGCAATCAATAAAAGAATGACCAAATTCCAGAATTGGAATTCATAACCCTGTTAAGAACAGTTGGTTGTGGTATTTCCCCAATCGAATACATTGCTTTCCAAGGTTGTTGAATTCCACTTGTAGTTCCAAAAGCAATGTTCTTCCTGCAAAACCTTTCAAAGATCTTTTCCATATCAAGCATTTTAGTTAAGCAAGAAATACAATCAATAGTAACAAAAGTCAAAATGTAAAGATGTAAAACAAGTTAAGCATATTCGACTTCATTCAAAACACAGTCGAATCAATCAATTAGTAGATCAGATATTAATCACTCAGATTAAAGCAATTGAGATTGATTCAAAATACTAATTCCATTTCCTTGAAAGAAGATATTACAATAAGGGACACAAACAAGGAACAACAAGAAGACAACAAAAGATGGCATTATAAGCCATACACAAAAGATAATAAAAGACAACCTATGACTCTAGACAAAACAGGGTAAACAAAACTTTATTCTGATTCAAGGGTTCCAGAAGTGCTTTCATCACTAATATCATCCACATCTTCCTTTTCAGGTTCATCTGATGATGATGAGATCTCAATAAAGTGTTTGAAGATATCATCCATCTTCTCATTTAAAGTCTTCAGCGAATTGCTTAAGATATTTACACTCTTGGAAGCCTTCTTAAATCTTTCTTCCACACGATTTTTGAATTCAAAGTTAGAGGGAGCAGACTCTTTATCACTATCACATTCTTCAGTAATTTTCTTCGTTTTTGAAGAATTTGATTCATCACAGAATACCCATCCAAGAGGTGTTCTCTTCATTCCAATGCATGTCAGGTTGGCCTTTCCAATCACATTTTCTTTGCCACATGTTCGTTTATTTTCTCCAGTGAAAATGACACCACAATTTTCCAGTACTTTGCTTATGAATACGCCATATGGACCTTTGTGCCAACCACCTGTTCCTACTTCTAGGATATGTTCTTTAAAGACAACTACCCAATTTGTTTGAATCCTTTGTACAATAGCATATAGTAAACAAACATCTGTAGGGGTTAACTTTGTGATATTATATCTTCCAAGCAAGAGGATATGTCCAATAATGAAGGCAATAACTCTTTCTCCTTTGTCAAGCCATTTAAACAAGAATCCTTTTTCCTTTCTATATCTTCCACGATATATCATGAAGCTCTTGAACATTTCGGTTTTTCGTATCTCCTTGTATAGTGGACAGTCAAATTTATGAGTCAGTACTCCAACTTCTCTCAATCCAGCGATATTCCACCACATGTCATTGTCAATGACAATGTCTACACCTTTTACCCGCGAATGAAGATTTCCATTAACTTCTTTAACGTTGTAATATAAAACTTCCACTAAATCATTATAGCAATTACCCTTCATTTGAATGAACTTGTCAAGACCTTGAAATTTGAGATCTTCCTGAAACATAAATTTTTCTTGTTCGAACAGGGCTAGTTCAGCTGTTTGATGTCTAACCACTTCCTTGAGCGTTCTCAATGTAAGAAACCTTTTTCTGGTATTATCATCACTAATCCAGCCAGAGGAATTTGCTTCTCTTTTAGAGGGATGGAATGATTGTTTGCCTTTTAGAGGAAGAAGATGCCATGTGTTGACAAATTGGCAAGTGTACCAAATCGTACAAGTAATATA
>NW_014543114.1:1379359-1382801 GCF_000741045.1 Vigna radiata var. radiata | reverse complement strand
ACTAGATGAAAAATGGAATAAGAATGGAAAAGCAAACCCTAGAAAAGATGAAAAGGAGCCTAAGCTTCCAAGAGATCCTCTCCAGAGAGCAAAATTAGGTCTGGCCGTTCTCCCCTGTCAAAAGAATGACTCTGAACTCGCAGTAGGGGTATATATAGGTGAGGAGCGCATCAGAAAATGGGCCCAAGTGCAGCGAGCCACCGCCGGGCGGTTTAAGTGTGCCGCCCGGCGGTTTGCCATAAATCGCCCTACCGCCCGGCGGCAATCGCCATTGCCGGGCGGTTTCCCTCAGATCCGCCCAACGCCAATCGCCATGCCTTCTCCTCGTCCTGGACCGCCCGGCGGTTAAGTGTTCCGCCGGGCGGTCAGTCAACGACCTGTATCTTCAACTCCATTCTTTACTTTTCTCAAATTAGCTACAAAACAATGCAAAACAAGCATAAAATCGCTAAAAACAACTTTTGAGTTTTGCTTGATTCTAGGCTCATTCCGAGTAGTAAAGGGTGTAATTTGGTCCAAATTGACATATGAAAATCACTGTTTTTCAACCTTCATCAACACTCCAAACTTAGAATTTTCCTTGTCCTCAAGCAAAACCAAACAAAAGAACACACAAAACAAAACTTGGCTTAATATTGTTTCATCCAATGCCTAAACAATCCCAAGGTACATGACAAAACCACTCAATTCAATATCCTCAGTGAAATCCAAAATAAGATGCATGCACGCTTTCAATCCAGAGATTGCACAACAGATGTTATACATTATGAATGATCAATCCACTAAGCAAAAATGTATTCATGAAAATTAACAAATTATATCAAGCAAGTGTTTCACTCAATCACTCAAGTGTTTAAGGTGACACTCCAACTCTCAATTATTCACAAGTCACATGAAACAAAATTGTCATTCATCTCAAACAATCAACATCTTTACATGCAACTGTCATCAAAAGGACTTTTCCAAGGCTTGTAATGAGGTTGGGCTAACAAGAAAGAATTGGTTTTTCTAGAATGCAAAATCCTTGAGTCAGGAGAGCTAACAAAACATTCAACATTTACGCACAGCTCTCTCACCAAAATTTCTCATTCCCAACTTCTTCCTTTTTCTTTTTCTTTTGCATTAAGCTCTTCTTCGTGCTTCTTTTCTTTTCTTTTATTTTTCTCATAATTTTTCTCTTTTCACAACAATTGAGCTCAATGCCTTTTACTTGCTTTTTCAATTTTCCCCCGTACAACCCCAAACTTGAACCTTTTCATCACATACAATTAAGCTCATCCCAACTCAAGGTAAAGAATTTCAAAACAAGGTTTCACATACTGTTTAAGGATAAGGTTCAAATAGGATATAATATTTCAAGCACTTTGGGTGAAAATTTGGCCAGAGAAGGGTTTTCAAAAATGGCCTTGATGATAAGACATTCACATGCAATTCAATCGATCAACAAGATTAAGACACTATCATCCATGTTTTCCTGTGAACAATGCATACAACAATAAAAACTCTGGAGCTCAAAATCTCACACATATGTTTTCTCACACAAAATTCATTAATACACCTTGCCTAGCATCATGACCACACTCATAAATTCATCACGCATCTATTTCCTGAATATCAACATGCATTGCCACTTAATTGTCATCCACATCAAATAGCTCCATCATGCACATCAGTCAGTCAAACATTTTCAGAAAAAGTATTCAAGCCAAGAGTACATACCAAAATAAAAATTCAACCTATTCTAGGGATTTAAAATGCAAAAGTGTAAGAAGAAATTCTAGGTTGCCACCTAGTATCGCTTATTTAACGTCACGAGCCTGACCCAAACCTGGTTGACACTTGTCAGTAAGTGCTCTACCTTCCACCACCCATCAGTAGGTGTACCTCCCTGTATCCTTCAGTTTATACCTAAATCTTCTAGCATCCCTCAGTAGATGCTATCCCAGTAGCATTCATCAGTAAATGCTAATTTTTCTAATCTTCATTGGCATCCATTAGTAAATGCCATATCACCTAACATCCATCAGTAGATGCTGTTGAAGCATCCATCAGTAGATGCTATCATCACTGCCATCAGAAGTAGCACATAACCCAAAAATAAAATAAAATAAAATAAAGTAAAATAAAATAAAATAAAATCAAATCAAATAAGATAAAATAAAATAAAATCAAATCAAATCAAATCAACTCAAATAAAATCAAATCAAATCAAATCAAATGAAATAAAATAAAATCAAATAAAATATAATCAAATCAAATCAAATAAAATAGAATAAAATCAAATCAAATCAAATCAAATCACATAAAATCAAATCAAATCAAATCAAATCAAATAAAATAAAATCAAACACCCATCAGTAGGTGTTGATACTCCCCTTTCTTGATATTCTTTTCTTTTTCTTCTTCCTGCTGAATTTCTTCATAAAATTAAGAACACCAAGCTCCTGTTTCCATGTTTCAATCATAGGAACTTTAATCTCCAATTTCTTGAAGATCTCTAACTTGAACTTTTTTCCTTTCCTATGATTTTTCATTTTATGAGGAAGAGGTTTTTCATGTGATCTTTTCTTCTTTCCTCTCTTCCTCTTTTTCTTAATTTTCTCCTTCCTTAACCTTCTCTTTTTCTTTTTCTTTTCTTTCTTTATTTTCACAGTTTTTATCTTTTTTTCTTTTCTTTCAACCACTGCCTTTCCTTTCTCCTCATCATTCTCACTCTCATTCAACTTTTCTGTTTCTATCTCCTCTATCTTTTCCACCGCAACAACTTCTTCTGTTTTAATTTCCTCTTCATACATCTCTAGCTCTTCTTCTTCTCCCTTTTCCTCCTTAACAACCTTATCATTTGTAAAGATAGCGGCTTGACATTCTTCTTTAGGGGTAACTTCAGTATTAACCCTAATAATGCCTAGAGACTTCAGAACATGAGAGTCTTGTTCCTGCAATAAACGTTCTTGAGTTTCCCCCAATGTTTCTTTGTGTACAGGAGATTGTTTTTGTTGTAAACGTTGTTGGGCTTCCCCCAACGTTTCTTTTGGTACAGAGAATACGTACTGCCGCAAGAATTGTTGGACTTCCCCCAACGTTTCTTTTGGTATAGAGAATAGTTCTTGCCGTAGACGTTCTTTAACTTCCCCTAACGTTTCTTTTCGCGAAGAGGACTGATGCCCTAAGTGGTTTCGATATATATTTGAATAAGGGTCCCACCCGTGGTTGAAACTATTTTGGTAGAATTGAGTGCCTACAGAATCAAATTCTTGTCCAAACTGCATTCTGCAAAAATTAGGCACAAAGCCCTAGAAAACATTTATTAGAACAAAAATAAAAAAATAAACATAAAATCAAGTCAAATTCAATCAATTCGCACTACTAGAAAAATAAACCTCGAGTCCCCGGCAACGGCGCCAAAAACTTGTTAACAAATTGGCAAGTGTACCAAATCGTA
>NW_014543114.1:1350962-1378759 GCF_000741045.1 Vigna radiata var. radiata | reverse complement strand
AAACATATGGAGACCATATAAATAATCAATAGTTTCAATAAGAGAGAGTATCAAAAGATTACATTGTTTTCCCCAACAACAATAGGGTTTAGTTCATCATATACATGGTGAAACTAAATGAAAAATGGAAGAAGAATGGAAAAGCAAACCCTAGAAAAGATGAAAAGGAGCCTAAGCATCCAAGAGATCCTCTCTAGAAAGCAAAATTTAGGTCTGGTTGTTCTCCCCTGTCAAAAGAATGACTCTGAACTCGCAGTAGGGGTATATATAGGTGAGGAGCGCGTTAGAAAATGGGCCCAAGTGCGGCGAGCCACCGTCGGGCGGTTTCCCTCAGATCCGCCCAGCGTCAATCGCCGTGTCTTCTCCTCGTCCTAGACCGCTCGGCGGTTTAACTGTGCCGCCGGGCGGTGCGTCGACTCTTCAAATCTTCATTTTTCTGCTCTTTTCTTGAGTCAACGACTTCTATCTTCAACTCCATTCTTTACTTTTCTCAAATTAGCTACAAAACAATGCAAAACAAGCATAAAATCTCTAAAAACAACTTTTGACTCTCTTCAGACTCATTTATTGAGTTTTGCTTGATTCTAGGCTCATTTCGAGTAGTAAAGGGTGTAATTTGGTCCAAATTGACATATGAAAATCACTGTTTTTCAACCTTCATCACCATGTTGTAGAGATAGAGAGTACTCTTGGTCAGAATAAGGGTTTTGTTTAACATTGTGTTTGAGTACATCAGACTAACACACACACATATATAGAGAGACACGCCAAAGATGTAGCATTAAAACCTTTGATTTAAATCCCAACATTCTAAAAAAGAATTTTTAAAAACACTTGCAAAACATAGTCGAATGAATTAAACAAGCAGTCGACTAAGACACACGAAAAACAGAGTTTCAAACTCAAACACCCAATCAACCAAACAATCAATTCAAACAAGATGTTCATGCAATCACATAATCACAACCAATCATATCAAGCATAATGCAATAGATTGATACAATGTTGCCCGTTGTAGATACTCAAGATTTTTTATGTCTTCCATAATTGATTCATCCTTGAGATCAACTACATATGCTATGTATCCTGCAATACAGATTAAGTTTTGGTTGCTAGTACCCATTTAACTTTGGGTCCATGATTGTCAGTCCTTGTTACTTGTTCCTTTGGTATCCAAACATATAATCCTTTAGGAACAACAACATTTCTGTAATAACAATTTCTAACAGTATGGCCAACACAATTACAATAGAAACATGCATTTCTAGCAGGTTTACTTAAATCAATAAATTTCTTAGCATTGGTTTTGTTAGATTAAGGTTTGTAACCAATACCTTGCATGTATATAGCTCTACCAGATGATTTTAAAACAACATTTAAATTGTCTCTTCCTTGAGTAAACTTAGCTAGCGTGCTAGTCAAGTAACTTATCTTTTCAATATGAGCAGGACAATTTTCACAAACTTTTTCTACTGTAACAGTTTTAATTTCAACCTTCTTAGCGGATAGCAAAGCTTATTTTAATTCTTTTTCTAATTTTTCATTATCAACAACAAGGTTATTAATTCTATACTCATAATCTCTTCTTTCAGGGTTTATTCGATTAACCTTGATTTCCAATCGCATTGCTTTAGCATGCAGTTCTCTGATTGTTTCAATTAGGTACTGATTATCAAATTCTTCATCGCTGTCACTGTCATCACTTAGTGTTCCAACCATGTGGCAGATATTTGATTCTTTCTCTTGATCAACATCTTCATCACTTGAGCTTTCAGAATCTGAGTTCTCCCAATCAATGTATGCTCCTTTTCTTTTCATGTTTCTGCCTTGAGGAAATCTCTTCTTTCCTTTCTGCTTTGGCTTTAGGTCAGGACAATCAGGCTTGATGTACCTTCCTTTCCACATTCATAGCACTGGACAACATTTGTACTGAAGCTTTTCTTTTTGCCTTAACCTGCAAGGTTAGTCATTAACTACCATTATTTTACACTCGACTAAATTTCCTTACCATCAAGGTCATCAATTCTTTCTCATCCATGTCTGTTTCAGAGGTGTTCTTGCTTGTAGCCTTCAGAGCAATGGACTTCTTCTCTTCAATCTCCTCTTCATCCCTCAGTCTACCGAATTCCAATTCATGTTCACGTAACTTGCCAAACAAGGTAGCCATGTTCATCGTTGTGAGATCTTTGGATTAAGAGATTGCTGTGACTTTTGGTTGCCAATTTTTGTTCAAACTTGTCAAAATCTTGATATTGATCTCTTCTTTGTCAAATACCTTCCTGAGAGCCATGAGATGATTTACAATGTGAGTGAATCGTTTCTGCACATCATAGATGTTTTCACCAGCTTTCATTCTGAATAATTCATACTCTTGTATCAATGAATTATTTTTTGCTCTCTTTACTTCATTTTTGCATTCATGAGTTGCCTTTAAGACATCCCACATTTCCTTTGCAGTTTTGCATTGAGATATCCTGAAAAATTCATCAATAGTTAGTGCAGAGACAATAATATTTCTAGCTTTAATATCATACTGAGCCTTTCTATTTTCATCAGCAGTCCACTCAGTAAAAGGTTTTAAAACAGTTTTATCATCAACAATTTTTGTAAACACAAAAGGTCCATTTAATGTGGCATCCAAAATTCTTGTCTTGCGACTCAAGAAAGATTTGCATTCTAGTTTTCCAAAATGGATAATTTTCACCAGCAAACAGAGGTGGTCTGTTTGTTGAAGCACCTTCACCAAAAGTTTGAATACAGGAAGCCATCCCCAGGTTTGTATAGTCGAATCAAAGAAAAACAGAGTCGACTAGTTTTTCAAATATCTTATGAAAACCAGCTCTAGTGCCAATTGTTGGAAAACATGTAGGTTTCTTTTTACACCAAAAGGGGGCGGGGGTGAATTGGTGATGTATCAAAAATAAGTTCTTTTCGCAATCTTGAAAACAAAGTATAAAGCTTTTTGAACTTTCTTGAAATGCAAGCAATTAGAAAATGTATGCAGCGGAAAAATGTAGTTGACTGCGTGAAATATAGAGTCGACTTGAATGTAAAAGATAATGGATAGAGAAAATCAAACACAGGTTTTTATACTGATTCGGCCAACAATTCCTCCATCTAGTGTCCTTCCACCTAGGAAGCAAATGCACTATAATGGTTGTGGTTTTTAAAACAAGGAATTTATAGAAGACCTCTACGTCAAAAATATAAATATCCTCTCTAACCCAAAACCAAAATATAGCTGCAGAACAAAACCAGAATTACAGCAAGAATCCCCACTTCTGCAATCTGCAACACCACTTTGAACAATCCTCAAATTGAACTATCCCCCTATATCACAACAGGTCCAAATCCAACAGTCTTCACAGGATGCCAAGCCTTACAAATAAATCAGCAGTCTTCACAGGATGCCAAGCCTTCAACGCGATCACACAGATGCACCTTTCTTGTGCAGATAATGATCAACAAATGTAAGTGCAGAAAATCTCCTCTTTGAATCTTGTTCAAGAAAGATCACGACCGTCTTCTTGAAGAATTCTTGGAGCTAAGAGAAATCTGAAAAAGAAATTAAAATTATTAGCTCATCAAAAGTCTTCTGAACAAACCTATGTTCAGCCTATTTATAGATTTCTGTTGTACAGTCAGATTCTCAGTCGAATACGCTACTAATTCAGTCGACTGTATTATGACAGTTATAACAGATCAATCAACCAAGTAGCTTACAGTCAACCAAAAACAAAACACATTTAATACAGTTGACCAAGTCATCAATGCTCAACTAACTTTTAAAAATATAGCTGTTTGAGTGCAAGAGCATAACAATATTCCAAATCAGATAACAGATACAGTCGAATGTGTAAAACACATAGTCGACTTCAACCATGTAAAACATTTTGAAATTCTTTTCTTCTAAAAAAAACAGAGCATTGATTCTCAAAATTTGCATAAAGATTTTAGCATAGTCGAATCCATTAATAATGTAGTCGATTGCACTAGAACTTTGTCACATAGTTATAGGTTCATAAAAGTGCTTATGGTTTTCAGCTTTAAAACATGTGTAGTAAAGCATATGAAATGATGCATAGCAGATAACACATAAAGCATGTAAACACGTTCCAGATATATATCAATCAATCAACATAGGAACATGCAATACAGTACATAATCATGTTCACATATATAACAATCAATTTGCATAAGAACATGTAATAACAGCAAACAACATATGCATGTTATTGATGAAGGTTGAAAAACAGTTATTTTCATATGTCATTTTAGACCTAATTACGCCTTTTACTACTTGGAATGAGCTTAGAATCAAGCAAAACTCAATAAATGAGTCTGTAGAGAGTCAAAAGCTGTTTTTAGCGATATTATGCTTGTTTTGCATTGTTTTGTAGCTATTTTGAGGAAATGAAGAATGGAGCTGAAGATAAAGGTCGTAGACTCAAGAAAAGAGAAGAAAATTGAAGATTTAAAGAGTCGATGCACCGCCCGGCGACAACTTACACCGTTGGGCGGTCCAAGACGAGGAGTGGACACTGGCGTTGGCGCTGGGCGATTTTGAGGGAAACCGTCGGGCGGTGACCCTTGCCGCCGGGCAGTTTGGAGGTTTATGGGAAACTGTCGGGTGGCACACTTGAACCGTCGGGCGGTGGTCCGTTGGGCCTGGGCCTATTTTCTACTACGCTCCTCACCTATAAGTACCCCTGTTGCGAGTTCAGAGTCATTCTTTTGACAGGGGAGAACGACCAGACCTAATTTTGCTCTCTGGAGAGGATCTCTTGGATGCTTAGGCTCCTTTTCATCTTTTCTAGGGTTTGCTTTTCCATTCTTCTTCCACTTTCCATCTAGATTCACCATGTCTATGGTGAACTAAACCTTATTGTTGTTAGGGGAAACAATGTAATCTTTTAATACTCTCTTTTATTGAAACTCTTGATTATTTATATGGTTTCCATATGTTGTGATTTTTAATTGTTGGGTTCTCATCTGTGCTTAAGGCCTTTATCGTTTAACTCATTCGGTAACTGATGTTTGTCTTTATTGATACGGGGACGTAAAGTAATGTCATGAACTGGTGAGTAATTCCTTGATTTTGCAATACCACCTAGGGATAGGGGTAGGACGATCAATTGCTTTTAACTTCTGCTCTTAAGGTTGTATTAATTGCTAGGGGAGGCTAGGGATAGCAAGCCAGTAATTAGTATTAGGCTCTTTTTGTCGAGGGATCGTGTTAAGGGTAGGCTAAGAAAGTTGCATAACAATTAATTAATCAAACTAATAATTCAAGAGGAGTAAATAAGAGAGTGTAGATAAGATGAATTTGTGAACCCCCAACAACTCCATTTCATCCATTGTTTTCCTTTTGTCAATTGAATCAATCTCTTTTGCATGTTAATATTTTTGTTCTCAAATTAAATTAATTATTTTTATTTTCAAGTCTTATTATTTTAATTCACGTGAACGAGAAAGTCTTTCGAGTCTCTTGGGAAGAACGATATTGGGTTTTACCAATTATATTACTTGAACGATTTGGTACGCTTCCGTCAACAATTTTTAAGCAATGTGTTGTCATCATCAAAAATTAGATTGATATAGAAATTGTGTTATCAATAATCTCAACAGAATCCTTCTTCCCCCCTTGGCTAATTATAGCCAAAAAAAATTTTACTATTCAATTTTTTTTTTAAATATTATTTTATTTTAATCCAATGCCTCGTAGGATGCCTTACCCACTGGGCACTATTCACATTTTATTTTATCTTATTTTTTTTTTATTTTTTTTATTTTTTTTTTACTATTTATTTTTATTTTATTTTATATTATATTTTTTATGTTTTATTTTTTGCAAAACCTTCTACCCTTCTTCTGAAATCATTATAATTTTCTATCATAAATTTTAATTTTTCTAACCATAATTCTTTTTAATTATATTTTCTATTCATTAAAATTATTACTACTAATAATAATGCTAAAATTTACCACTATTTATTAAAATAGATATTTTTAATGGGTCTTACACAAATAGTGAAAATCAGACAATAATGGAGAATTAAACACAATTCACTAATACAATTCGATGAGAAAAACTAAGTGAATAGTGCAAAATAATGATTCATCAATTGGCCATTGACAGTAGAGCTTATTTGGTTGTCGAGGTCGATCTTATGCAATCTTATCCATTGAAGCCGAGTTTATCCAATGTAGATTTGGTCGTTGAGGTCAAGGTCATTGAGCGTTAGTAAACTGAACCTCCGTATTTTGCTTCTACTGTACTCCTGTTGCACCCCCTTTTTATGTCGTGTATTGGGGGCTTGCTCTAGATTTTCTACGTATTTTATGTACTTGAGTTTTGTCACACCGAGTTACCTTTGTGTTTATGTGTCAAGTTGTTGCATTGTCTCTATACTATTATACTTGAAATGTTGAATTATGCTCAAACACTATGAGGTCGGGCTTCTCTTATGCTTGAATGCATGTCAAACTTTAAGGTTAGGCTTCTTTAGTACTCAAATACATGTCGCACTACACTTGGGCATGGTAAGGTCGGGACTCCTTTAGTACTCAGGTGTATGTTGCACTGTAAAGTAAGGCTTCTTTAGTACTCGGATACATACTACACTACACTCAGGCTTTGTAAGGCTAGGGCTCCTTTAGTACTCCGGTGTATCGGGCTTCTTTAGTACTTGAATACATGTTGCATTACGCTTAGGAATCGTAAGGTCGGGCTAATTTTGTACTCAAGCATATATTGATTTCTTTTGTTTGGATATATGTCATATTGTGTTTGACCATTCTGAGGTCGAGCTGTTTTTGTATTTAGAGAGTTGATCTTTTGTTGAACTTATTTATTGAGGTGTCAAGCTCGGTACCCGAATAGTGGGGTGCTTTTACTATCTCGGTATTCCTTCATGAAGTAACTTTTTCCTCACTTAGTGTCTTGCTTAAAAGGTTTGTGGTGCGTTATTTGAAGGGCTTTTAGTGTCTTGCTTGGAGTGCTTTTGGTGTCTCGCTTGGAGGGCTTTTGGTGCCTCGCTTAGAGGGCTTTTTGTGCCTCTCTAGAAGGGCTTTGGGTGCTTCACTTGGAGGGCTTTAGGTGCCTCACTTGAAAGGCTTTTGGTGCCTCGCCTAGAGGGATTTTGTTGCCTCGCTTGGAAGGCTTTGGTGACTTGCTTGGAGGGCTTTGCTTCTTTGTTTAAGGTTTGAAGGGCTTTCGGTGCCTCACTTGAAGGGCTTTGATGCCGCACTTGAAGGGCTTTGATGCCTCACTTGGAGGGTTTTGATGCCTTGCTTAGAGGAATTTGATGCCTCCCTTTGACCTTTCTACCTTCTTGTTGATGGCTATGGTGATAGTCATGACGGTTAACATGAGCCTGAACAACAAATGAGCAAAACTAAAGAAAGAAAATCATATGCAACATTGTACTTGACATCCACAAAAACTCTTTGCACACCCATGAGCTACCAAAAAGAATGCGAGGATAGTTTCAATTCAAACATCGACAACATCATTGATCACCCCAATCATTTTTTTTCTTCTTTATGAGGTTGGAAAAGTAGCTGCCAAATGGAAAAGGGATCTGTCAATTGTGGCGATGCTTCAAGTGCGCTTTGGAGAGTGCATTATGTTGTTGTATGAGCATTTATATCAATGTTGTGTGGCCACCATTGGGTTAGACTCCATCTTATGGAAAAGTTGCAAATGGTGACCATACGAAGGTGAGGCTAGGGAAACGTTGTATTGAGGCTCCATGGTTGTGTGTTAATGTTCTTACCAAGATCTTGAGCATGGACTTTGGGATAGGTTGTGAGATCCTAACGATGGTTTAATTTCTCCTTTTGTATGGAAAGAGCCTCCTTGTTATTGAGAGGAGGAAGATCCACTTATAAAGATTCTCTAATGCTCAAGTCAATAAGAGAGTAGTGATCTATAAACGAGAGTGAGAGTCATTATGAAGCGAGTACCCACTGCGAAATATTAGTTGAAAAATACTAGTTGTGTTTATAGGATTAACATAGGTCGTGGGTCTATGCTCTTATTAGAATAATAAGAATAGAAACAATATAATAAATAGTAACATAATGATGAATAATAATTAACATTCCAAACTATCAAGATTTAGTTATATTATGTGAATATGACCTAAATAAATCTAAATTGGAATTTTTCATAATAGCCTTATTAGATCAAGCTCTTTAATATATCTTTTGGATTGAGTAATAACACATTAAATATAGAAAATAAAATGCATGTTTTGAAAAATGAAATGACTTCATTTAATTGTCAAGAAAAAGATAAACTTAAATTATGTATATTGTGACCATATCTTATCAGACTGGGTATGAAGTTGCAATTATGAATGGCACCTCTATATCACAAGTAAAATTATTAAAATATCCTCGATCCCTGTACTATTCTACCACTAATGCCATTATCACCTTGGGGAGACAAAGAGTAAAATGGTAGGTTTGGTTACAAGTTTGTTTCTTAAAATTCATTTAAAAAGATATCATACATGTGTTAAATCTTATTCCAAAAATTCTGTTTTAGAATCTGTTTCGGTGAATATTTTGCGGGACCGAGACACTGACCTGGGTGACGTAACTCTGCTGCTTTCTGGTGCTGGATCGCTGGTTCCTTCGATATTTCAACTACCTGTTCCTCTTCGACTCAAACCGTCCGTTGCTCTCCAAACTCTGACCGAGGGGGATACCTGTAAAGGCACTCCGACGCTCAAGTTAGGTGTCTGGCGTAGAATGTTCTCATTCCTCAGCAAAGTGAGGCTCAAAATGAGAGAATTGGTAGTGGAGTTGTTGTGTGATTATGATGGAAGTGGAGAATGTGAGAAGCGTACCTTGGCTGGTGTCCTTGGTTCTCTATTTATAGGCCTTAAATTGATAAAAGATTAACATAATATAAACAAAATAAAATATAAACAAACTTACTTGGTTACTCATATACAACTTCATCTATATCTTTAATTAGATATTATTTGATTCTTAATATGGTGTTATTTGATTCTTAGTTTCTTTAATTGAGTACCTTTTAGATTGATGGGCTATGAGTCCAATAATAAGAGTTGGCCCAATTATGGCCCAACATGATGATTGATTCACTATCTTGTATAACCGGTCGTTATAACCGTTGGAGGTATCCTACCGTACAAAATCCATTTAATGTTTTGGAATGATCGTTTTAAAAAATTTATTCAAAAATGTTCGTTTCGGAAAGCATATCATGTTCTAGAGAATTTGTTCTAGAATGTATTTCATACGTTTTGGAAATTTGGTTCTCAAAATTTTGTTTTGAAAATCCTAGTTTAAAAATCACGTTTAAAAAAATTCAGAAAAATTTTCTGAAATATTTTCGAACAATAAGCTGGAAGTCACCTTTATTAAAGGTAAAATAGTCATTTTAAAAATTATGGGCTTGCAGGTAAAAACTGAGACTAAAAAAGAAAAAGCTTTTCTTTGAAACCCCTCCCACGCATTTTGGATTATATTTTCCGCAATATATTTTTTAAAAATTCCCAAAAGTTTGTTTTGAAAGAGATGGAGGTGTCATAAGAAAATAATGGGCTAGAAACATTTCAAAAGTTTTTGATTCAGTTCTATTGTACACTTTTCTTTAATGACAAAACGCTTATATTTTGAAAGAGTAACACCAATTAATATTATTGACTAATCAGAAAGAGTTGAACTGACTGCAAATTGTTTGGTAGCTCCCAAAATCTCACAATGACTATAGTGTCTGTCTCATTATATATATATATATATATATATATATATATATATATATATATATATATATATATATATATATATATATATATATATATATAGAAAATGTTATTTATTTAAAAAATATCATCATATTTTTAAATTTGATAAAAGTTTTAAAACTCTGGTAAAGTAAAGTGGATTTGCCCGTTTTTCAGAATTACTTTTACCGTATAGGCAATATTGTAAAAAATGTTGTAAAAGAGAGCAATTCTTTACATAATTTAAAATAATAACTTTTTAGTTTAACATGATAAGAATAGATCATTTAAAATGTTTTAAAGTTTAAATAAAGTATTAAAGGAAATATTATTATGTATAAAAAACTATTTAAAAGAAATAGCGTTTAAGAAATAAATTTTGTAACATCTATTTTGGAATAAATTAAGTTTATAAATAATGTTTTCTAGGGAGAAGTGTTTTATGAACTTATTTTATTAATAGCGTCAAATAAAAGAAATTGTTTTTCTTTGAAATCATCTAATAGATTATATGAGTAACAAGCTAGCATCTTATGAAAAAAAGTTTATCTCTTTTATAACACTAAGACTAAAAGAAATTTTTATTCAATACAAGTGTTTTATCAAACAAAGCATTTTAAAGAATACATCATCTAATGAATAACCATTAAACACTATAGCCTTTAAAGAAGCATCTAATGTTTTATATCATATAATGATTACACATGTTTTACATTTTATTAAATGATACATTTATAAATGACATGACTAATTGATAAAATGTCTTGGATATGCATTACAGTCTAATGCTTATCAACGTTCAAAACATTTAATACATATAGGATAAAGTACTTCGATGCTGATATATTTTGTTTCTTGATATTTGTTCATATCTCTAAAGTAGAAATATATGATCAGCATCATTGTACCCAAGAAAAAGACATGAGAGATGAAAAACATTCTAGGAATGTTCCTTTGAAGCCTTCTGCTTTGTTACATTGTATAAGCTTAGTTTTGCTTAAGGTTGTGACAAAGGAGATATTCACGGAATGTTCCTCAGTTGACACAAAGTCTGAAAATATCATAAAACCTACTTCAAGCAAAGGACTTAAAAAACATGTATGCTCTGATAAAGTTAACTTACACAACGACTACTACGAAAAGAAGAAAGAGAAGACACAAGTATCAAGGCTACAAACTACAAACTCGGTCTAACGGATAAATATTCATGAAACCTATAAATAGAAGATCTCTCAAAAATAAAATCAAGAGGATAGCTCAAGAGCACAAGAAAATCTTACAACGACATATCCATCCTAAAAGAAAGAGAAAGAGCTTAAAAAAGAATACATATGAGATAAAGAAAAAGGAAGAAAAGAGAAAAAGAGAAAGAGATACTCTCGAACTTAAGCATTAAATTTCTTACTAAATTAAGAGAGAAGAGAGAAACACCTATGAATATTTAGACTGCATTGTATTGTAATCAAATCCTCTCGTAGAGAGATTTAGTCTGAACTACTTGTAAGCAATTATTGATTACAATTCTAAAGAGAATTAAAAACTTGCAACTGAACTCTGTTTGAGTTGAGGAATCTAGGCGTGGTAGTCTAGTATCAGGATTGGTTTGAATACTTAAAGGAAATCTCGGCTAAGGTTGTTGAGTACTAAGAGTGGTGCAAATACTAAAAGGAAATTTCAGTAGGGTAATTGATAACAGTCTAAAAACCATTATTTTCATGATTAAATTTGATAGTAAAACACACCCTTTATGGCTTAGAATGAGCTTTAAATCAAGTAAAAGACTTAGTTGCGTCTCTTAAGAGTCAAAAATTGGTTTTAGAGATATTATGCTTGTTTTACATTGTTTTGCAAGGTTTTTAGATGAATTAAAGATGGAAGTGAAGTAAGGTGGACTTAGACCCATGAAAGAAGGAGAAAAATGATGAAAAGAAGGGTCAAGTGAGCCTCTGAGCGCCAGAATGGTCCACTGAGCGCTTAGAGCGATTAAAGGGAAACCGCTCAGCGGCAAAACTGACCGCTTAGCGGTCAAAGCGGCAATAGGCAAACCACTGAGCGGTGAATTTAGGCGCCTGGGCGGTTGTCTGTTTTTATTAGATAGATTCTGTAATCTTTCTTAATCTTTCTATTATCTTTTTGGGCTTATGTATAGCCTCAGTGCGAATTAGAAGGGGATTCTTTTGGCAGAGAGAAACGTCCAGAGTTATTCCACATACCTTGGAGGAGGTTCCTTGGATGCTTAGGCTCCAATCTACCAAGTTTAGGGTTATTTCTTCCATTCTTTCATCATATTTCATCTAGTTTCACCATGATTATGGTGAACTAAACCCTTTGTTGTTGGGGAACAATGTAATCTTTTGAAACTCTCATATATTGAAATTCTTATTTATTTCATATGCTTGTCATATACTTATTTATCAATTGTGGGGTTCTCATCTGTGCTTTAATGCTTTTATTGTTTAACTCATTCATTAAAAGCCATTTGTCTTTATCGATATGGGGAAATATGGTAATGTCATGAACTGGTGAGAAATTCCTTGATTATGTTAATACCGCCTAGGGATAGGGGTAGGAAGGTCAATTGTATTTGCTTCCGATCTCATTGCATTATTGGTTACTAGGGGAGGCTAGGGATAACAAGCTGGTAATTAATAATAGGCTCTTTTCACCAAGGGATTGGGTTAAGGGTAGACTAGAAAGTTTGCATGGCAATTGGATAAATAAGCGAAGTAAATAAGAAGAATAGATATATGAGAGTGGATAAGATGAAATTGTAAACCCCAACAACACCATTCATCCATAGTTTCTTAAAACCAATTGAATCAACTGCATTTGCATGTTTACTTTTATTCTTTGCATATAACCACCAAATTAATTCTTTTCTCAAGTCTTACGCGATTTGTTTACATGAAAAGTAAGGCCTAAGAGTCCTTTGGGAAGAACGATATTGGGTTTACCAATTATATTACTTGATAACGATCTGGTACACTTGCCAGTGGCTAAATAGTGCTAAGTACCAGGAGTTGTGCGAATACTCAAAGGAAATCTCAACAGGGTGCTGAGTACCAGGAATGTGCTAACACTTAAAGGAAATCTTGGCAAGGTAGTTGAGTACCAAGAGTGGTGCTAATACTCATTTGTAATCGTGTGAAGATTATAATTAAACCCTTTACGGAGGAGAATGGACGTAGCTTAGTTGGAGTGAACCAGTATAAATTCTCTTGTGTTGTTTTCTCTTCTCTTAACTAAATGATCTTCTTGCAAAACCTATATAGTTGAGCTTTATATTTCAAATACAAGAACTTCCAAGCTAAACGATCATTTCTTTTTAAGGAAGTTCTTACAAAACATTGTAGTAGATATATTCTGAATAGCACGATAAACTTATCAACCCTTATACATATATTTCAAGTTGAGCATTCAAGCTTTCAAAAGAACATTTCAAAAGCTCGATAATGTGCTATATCAGAAAGGTTGCGAAAAACGTTTTTCATAAACATTATTCAACCCCCCTTGTAGTGTTTTTAATGTACTTCATGTTAAACATATTCAACAATTTTTACTACATCAGGATGTGTCCAAAAGAGGTCACGTTATATTCGTCTACTCATTTACTGCAATGAATGTATTTATTACGTTCTAACAACATCATTAGTTGTTGTAATTCAATTCTAAAACCTCTTAATGATGGTTTGCAAGTGTATCTTGCATTATATAATTACTTGATATTTGTCACATTAAACTAATTACATTCTTTGAGAGTAAGAAGAATGTCTGTAGGCTTCACTTGACTCTTAATCATGTCAACAAGCAATGAATAATGTTTATTGGTTTTAACCTACTAGAATAAGGGTGACTAACTAAAGTCTTTGAAAAATCATGATTATGATATCCAGATATTACCTTCAATACTCATCCTTCTCCATTATGAATTGGTTTGCCTCTCAATTTAAAAGAACAATCACATTTTCTTATGTTAGATATACTATGTTCAACATCAGATTTGTATTTCTTGTATTTTTCACCCTTTTCACGTCCTAACAATATGTCTTCCTCTTAGGTTGATCTTTAGGTTTATCTAATTATATAATCACAACAAAAAAACCAACATCAAAAGAAATCCCTTACACCCCCTACACAATTCACTAGTGCAAAAACATTGTTTAACATCACCCAGTAGACGTCGGTTTGCTGGTAACCCAACGTATATGAGTGGACGGTGGCATTATCATAAATAGCTTGGTAAACTAGACGTCGAATTTAAGGTAAGGCGACGTCAATGATATTGTAGATGTCCCCACTGCCGCAAACCGACGTCTAATGGCCTGAGGTAGGTGATAAGACAGTCCATTGGCGTCGGTGTTGACGGGGGCCGACGTTTACTAGGCTGCAATTAATGCTCTTCACCTATTTCCCAGGCGCTTAGGCGTCACGTAGTTAAAGGGCGACGTCTAAGGCCTGTCTGGAAGGCGGGAAGATAAAAAATTCTTCAATTTAGACGTTGGTGTTGAAGGGAAGCGACGTCTATGTGCCTGGAATTAATTACGTTCACCAAACTCGAGGGCCCTAGACGTCGGCTAGAGGGGCACCGACGTCTACGTTATTATAGACGTCAGCGCCCCATGACAACTGTCGTTCCCTGACAGGAAATCAAACGTCAATCGGTTCATCTTCCTAGATGGCGGCTCCCCTCGAAACCAACGTCTAATGGGTTTTCAGAAAGTCAGTTTAAATGTTAACTTGGATGTCATATTAGTGAGATAACCGACATCTAGATGACTATAGACGTCGGTTTCTGGAGCAACTGACGCCTAATTTCATTTTAAATAAACTGCAAACTCTACGCGGCATTCAGTTTCTGATATCGTCTTCCTCTTCTCCTTTTTCTCTTACGGCACCTCTTCTTTTTCTCGCTTGTGGCATCTCTTCTTTTTCTCTCTAGCGGCATTCTATAGTTGTTTCTGATATCTTTATCGTCTTCCTCCTCTCCTTTTTCTCTCTTGCGGCATCCCAAGTGCGTGGTTTTGTTTTTTTGTGCTTACCCTTTAAACTTCTTTTAGTCTTGCATCGATTATCTTGTGGTTCAACTGATTAAAATTTACTTTCTTTGTGTTGTGTTTTAGTGCAGTTTTGTTCCTTTCTTGGGGTAACGTAGTAACACATTCTCCATTTGCTAGCTGCCTCCCAGAAAAAGCGGCGTCTAGTGAATTTCTTTTGATCATTTCAACCCAAAAATGACCCTGGGTCGTTGCTAGTTATCGTTTCATCGTGATTTTTTCCTCTTGCGGATGAAAATGGAACTAAGCAACAACCCAAGTTCGGTTTTGGGTTGAAACGATCCATAAGAAATTCAAAAGACGCAAGCTTTTTTATGGGGGAAATAGCAAAAGGAGATTGTGCTACTAGGCTATCCAAAGACGGGAACAAAACTACACTAAAACACAACCACTGGATTAGACGTCGGTTAATGTATACACCGACGTCTATAGTACCTTTTAGACGTCGGTTATTGCTCAGACTGACGTCTATATACACCGACGTCTAATGTATACACCGACGTCTATAATACCTTTTAGACATCCAGTTAGTCCTACTCCCGACGTCCAGTTAGTCCTACTCCCGACGTCCAGTTAGTCCTACACCTGACGTTCAGTTAGTTTTAGACGTCGGTTATATTCATGTCTGACGTCGGTTCTTTTGTAGACGTTAAAAGCCCAAAATAACCGACGTTAATAAGCGTTTTTGCACTAGTGGTTATCTGATCATATGTAGGAAAAATATCATTAGTTGTAAAGTTATCAACATTATCTCCCTTACACATTTCACTTTTTAAAATCGAGACATCTAACATGAAGCTCTCATTTACTTCACTTGATTCCCTAAACCTTAAAGAATAATGTAAGGCCTTATAAAATATAACCAAAAAGTGTGTACATGTGGCAGCTAGTCAGTTAAATGCACAAAAAATTAAACTTTGTAAAAAACATTACTCTCACATGTTTCATTCACGATACTTCTTCACCAAAACACAACTCCTCTCCTTTTTCTTCTTCATTGCTCCACTTTCCATCCATCTTAGCTCAAACTCTGACCGTGGGTTTCTTGATTTGAAGCTACCTAAGCCTTTAGGACTTCAAGAGGAGCATTTCCACCGATTGATTTTCTGTTTCATCCAACCGGTAAGAAAACCCCTTTCTCGTTTGCCCTAGGGTTGTAAGCATGCGATTGAACTTGTTGCATGCAACCCATTTCATTTTCTTCAAAAATCTAGCTTCAATTTGGTTCTAAGACTCGTTTTCCATCATCAATTGATGATTTATAGGTGATTCTCACATTTTGGGGTTGCAAACAAGTGGTCTAGGGTTCTTCCTTGAGTTGGCCGTCCACACTAGAGGTAAGGGGAGCTGGGTTAATTCTGATTTTGTAGAATTCTCATAGGTGTAAATTAGAATTTGTGATAATTATGTGATTATGCATGTGAAATTGTTTTCTTTTAGTGTATATTGCTATTTGAATTGATGTTGGGTGGATTTGAGACATGTATGCCTTTGTACGTTGAGATGTGAAAGTTGTGAAATTTTTCCATGATGATGGGAATTGAGTTGGGTGAGTTTAGTTTACTTTAATTGGCCAGGTTGGGAGTGATTGAAGGTGTAAAATCTGTTACAACGTTGGTTAGATAGAAAGCCCAATGAATGGGTAGCATTTTAAAGTGTTTTGGGGGAAGTGAGATATGGAATTTTAGAGTTAGAGGTCTTGGACATATTTGAACTGTTGAGGCAGCCTAGGCAAGTTAGTTATAACTTGTTAGGACTATAAGATTTGTGAAAATGAGGTTCTAAATGATAGAAGTGGAATTGGGTCTTTAGGTTGAGGAAAACTAGTGTTTTGAGTGACTTTAGAGGAAGTGAGAGGGTGTTTTTGAGCAACTGAGGTCTAGGGTGTAAGTGAGTAGTGGTGACCACTTGATTGAGTCATTTGAGACTTGTTTGAAGTGCTAAATTTGCTAAAAACAGTTTCTAATTGGTAAATTTTGGTTTGAGTCTCTAAGTTGTGAAATTGGAGATTCTAGAGTCTAAAACAATGCATAAATACTTCATAATGTGTTTAGACAGAGTTAGGATCACTTAAACAAGTTTAATTCAACCTGTAGGATGAATTAGGGGTGGGAGAAAGGCATAAAAAGGCCTAAAACGAAATGAGAGTGGGTGAGTTCTGCAAAATCTGCAGAAAATCTGCAGAATCCATGCCTGGGCGCCCCAAAAGGGGGCTGGGTGCCCTATGATTCGATATTTTTCCAGAATTATGGCGCCCGGGCGCCCCTAAAGGGCGTTGGGCGCCCATTTCTGTTGTGTTTGTTTTTTATAGTTTGTGGGGTTCCAGATGTCCGTTTTGGATGTTCTTTAGGTCAATTTGGGGGTTTTTGACCCTTCTGGAGCTATTGATAAGGGTCTCCAAGCTGTTTGAATTACTTAAGTATTGATAATTAAAATTCATAAAGAAATTTGTGTTAATAAGTGATGGTTTTGTGAAAGTATGTAATGTATGAGTTGTTTTTATGACATGGTTGATGTTGTATGATGGTGTACACTAGTGCAATTAGACGAATTGGCACCGGTTATTTTCAGGCATAGATCTCGGCTTGCGAACCGAGGCATACGAAGACGAGGTAAAAAATGAATACGATTAACCTCGGTCTTCTTTAACAGAAGCAATATCGATCTAGGATTCGACTCGGTTCTATTTTAACCGAGTCAGTATATTTTCTTCAAAAATTTTCAGATTGGATATCCTTTCAGATTGGGTATCCTTCTAGATTCAGTATTTTGAACCAGAACATTATTCAAATTCACAGGTTTTAATCTTTCCCATTTTTCATTATTCACCAGAACATTATTCACATCCTCTAAACCAGAACATTTTCTTCAAAACTGAAAACTGACAAAGCATAGTGGAATCATCATACCCATTTATCAAATTGGGCAAATTTACAAGAAAGATGAAGGGAAAATATAAACAGAGGCAAAAATGAAAACGCTTCAAGCATCAATAATCAGATCCACAAAACTAACAAACTTTAACACCTACAAAATCATTACAGTGTTCGGCGACGGCGGCATCGGAACACCACCCACCAAACTCAGTTAAACAAAAAACCACCGACTACAGCTTCAGCGATGGCTGCATCGGAACACCACCCAACATCAGAAAGCCGCTGATTGTGTTCCTCTGCCAGATCGTCTCNGACGCNCCTCCCTCTCGACAACGNGAAAGAGAAAACCCTCTTTGTGCAGATCGTGGAGATCAAACGGTGACGAGGGTGTGAGCTCCAATGCCGGAGGATGTGCGGGGAAGCTTTAATCGTTGTCGTTCAAGCTCGTCGGAACCCCACCAGAACCTCATCGAGTGAGGGGTAGAGGAATCCCCCTTTGGTGTGTTCTCCACGTGTGCGATGATGGAGGGAGATGTGTTCTCCACTAGAAATAAATGGAAGAGGCAGATCTGCGACAGAATGGTGGCGGCAGAGTGGTAGCCATGGAGCAACGGTGTTGTTTCACGGTGGTTGGAGAACAGTGAAAGCAAAGAGATTTTTTTTGTGCGAGAAGAGCGTGAGAAGAAGAGGAGCAGTGAGAAGGTAAGTTCTGAACAATGAGGAGTAAGTAAGTGAAAATGTAAGTGAAAATGTTATACTGCTTTGGTTCCAAACTCACCCTAAGTAATAGAGGCATACTGCCTCAGTTACAAACATACCCGATGCCTAAACTTTCAGAAAATAATTAAAAATGAAATATATAATTACAATTTTGAAAATATATTCATGTTATATGCCTTGGTTGGCGCCTAACTGAGGCAATACAAACTTTAAGCACCGGTTGTAAGGGGTAACTGAGATAGATTCATCTTTCCAAAGTTGTCAGGCGAAAAGTGATTTGCAGCAGGTGGAGTAGGTGGCTGTTTATGCCTCGGGCCACTCAAGAACCGAGGAAATATCCTCTTTAGGCACCGGTTATATAGGAACTGAGGCGTATGCTTTGCTTATTATTACCAAACTGCCACCGTGTTTTTATACGCTGCGGTTTTTGTAAAACTGAAGCGTATATAGCGCGTTAGAAACTCCTTTTTTTACTAGTGTGTATGGGTTTGGTATTAGACAATATAGTAAGAATGCACTTGAATGACTATGAAATTTTATGTTTGATGAATCAAAGTGGTTTATGAGGTACATTATTAATTCAAGAGGAATATCATGTGATTTAAAGTGGTCGGATTGAATATGAAATTAAGATCTCTCGGTGAGATCAGTTAGTGTATTGAATGAATGTGAGAGGCTTCCATATAGGGGGTTATCCCTAACACTCCAACGGTCTTTCATTCTCACTTAGAGAGGATTGACGCGTGTGGTGGGAGTAGTGGGAGGTCCTAGGGTAGGAGTTATCACTAGAGGTCTATTCCGCGGTAACGGACTAGTCTTGGGTATGGTCGAGTGGAACCCCTCGGCAATGGCTTTGCAAAGCAGTAGGGGCCATCACAAGTGCACAACCCGCCCCAACTCTACATACATTCTATGTCCGGACCTGTCTAGGAGTCTTAACATGATAGGATGCTTGCTTTAATGAGTTTTGTGAAACAAATGTTTATGTTTATGATGACTTACATGTTTAAGTGTGTATGAACGTTCTTGCAATGAATTATATGATTGTTTGAGACCTAGCTCACCCTTGCATTGTATGTTTGTATGTGTTTGCCTTCCCCCTTGCGAGGATCATCCAATCCTTTGGATGTGAGCAGTAGGTGATGAAGTACCGTTGGAGCAGGTGTTGGAGATTGAGGAAGATCCAGCCCCTAGTACTTAGGACGTTTATTAGTTCTTATTTCAATAGCTTGTTATTTTGGAGAACTTTGGAAGCTTGTACTTGAATTCCATTTCGTTTTAATTTCCTCTCTATTTTGGATGACTATATCTTTTATATATATATATATATATATATATATATATATATATATATATATTATCATCTACTACTTTTAACTACTTATTATTATAATCGATGCATTCTATATATATACATTGCTATATATATTTTGGGATGTTACAAATAATCATCAATGTTAGATACCCACACTATAACCACATATGACATCAACAAATGCAAGTTATATTAGATGTAATTAACTCATCTACAAGCATGGAAAACTCAACTACAACAAAAGGGGAAAATCAACTACAACAAATAGTGACATCAATTAAATTTCATAAATCGATGTTATTCGAGTACAAATTTCAAAATCCAATAGTTGAATATCGATTATTATTGAATTTAAAAATTCGATTATTTAAAATTGTTAAGTGAATTTCGAAATCTAGTTTTGTTTTCGAATCTTTTAAACAGATTTCAAAATTTGGTTAGTTTGTGAGAAATATAACTATATTTTGAAATCTGAAAAGAAATATGGAAAACTCAACTACAACAAAATGGAAAAATCAACTACAACAAAATGGAAAAATCAATTGAATTTCATATTCTTCAATTACAAATTTCAAAATCCAGTGTTTGAAATTTTTCTTCGGATTTCAAAATACAATATTTATGACAACTAACCAAATTCTGAAATTTGTTTAAAAGATTCGAAAACAAAACCAGATTTTGAAATTCACTTAATAATTTTAAAAAATCAAATTTTTAAATTAATAATAATCTGTATTCAACTAATGGATTTTGAAATCCAATTTCTGAAATTGCCAACCAAATTTTGAAGTTTAATTTTGTTTTCGGATCAAGAGTATTAATAGGACATCATAATTGGTTATGTTGCCGAAAATATATATTAAAATTTGATACATAATTTAAAAAAAATAGATAAAGATTAAATTACGAAATATGGTGGTCTCGTAACCCATCCATGTCAGAAAACTCCAACCATACCTATATTTAAGATTATTTGTAGATCTAACTCTCTTTTACTACACACGTAGATCACCTCAATGAAGCTACAAATGGTCAGGGTAGAAACTTTGACTTCAAACAAACACGAACTCGTGTGGTGAAAGGAAAGTCCGTTTGATGATGAAGGAAGAAGTTACTTGGAAGTGTGTAATGGAGAGTAAATAATGTTACAGGGTGGAAAGTGATAGTAAATAATGTTATGGGGAGTGGATATAGAAAATAAATATTGGTTACCTAATTATTTAATATATAGTATATAATATGTAGGGTTAAAATCAAATAACAATGAAATTTGGAGGTGCAGAAGATAAACTTGACCCCAAAAATGTTGTTTTACTGGATTGGGCTTAACATTGGGCCCATGTCCAACTCTAGTTCAAGGGTGTTGCTCCCTTCACTATCACCCCTTGTTCTCTCCACCTTTCCATTCTTGTTTTATCTCTTCTCCCACTTTCTTATTCTTGTTTTACCCTTCATTACAATTTTATTTTTAGGGTTAATATTTTTTAACTTCTATCCACTCCAATCCCCTACATGAATGCAATGGTCTGGTTTATACTTAACCAACAAGCATTTGTTATTGACAGTTATGTGGTTTCTTTCTCTCTTCGATCTCATCACCCAAACAACACAACCATTTTAATGGTGGACCCATGTTTCTATGTTTCATTTTCTTCTGTCTCTCTCTATTTTTTATACTTCTTTCCATTGTTGTATCTTTTGAACTTTCTGATTGTTTATCTTACCCACACCAACGTAGGAAGAGTTAAACAATCTCACATAAAAAAAAGTTGATACACGAGGAAGAAATATATGTTGCAATGTATCAGAAAAATATAGTGGAGGATAGTTAATTTTATAAAAATGTTGAAACATTTTATATAATCATTTAAATAAATAATTAAAATATTGAAATTTCAAAACTTTAAGAGAGGAATTTGATCATTTAAATTTAGAAAATTTTAAATCATAATTAAATAGTAAGAATTTTGAACTTTTGTAATTTTTTTAATTAACTTATGCATACATTTTTCATTTTTTTCTATTTCGTTATCGTTTTGAAATTGAGATACATGTACTTTAACACATTTTACTAACAATAATAACTTTTATGTTAAGAATCGATTGTGGTTAATTTCCAGAATAATTTTGCAATCATTTTTTTACGAACATTAATGATATATGTTTCCATTGATGTCATTTTGATTTTTTTTATCAGTGCCAATAAAATTATTTTTTATGATGTTAGTCATAAAATATTCATTATCGTTTGCAACTGTTGCACTGACGAATGACCACCACAAACACCCCATCGTCGTACCACGAAAAGCTACACCACCGCATTACGAAACCAAACAGATATAGAGACGGGAATATGGAGAAGAACCAAACGAATAAAGAGAAGTAAAAGTTTGGAGATAAGAAGAAACGAATCTGATGAAAGTTAGAGGAGTGAGAATCTAAAAAGAGAAAAAGTGAGACTTGGAAGAGTGAGAGGAGTGAAGTTGGGCGAGCGATGAAAATGGGTGAGTAAAAATATATAGAAATTTAAAATTTCAGAATAAAGTAAATAAATAATGTTAAAAAGTAACTACTTTTATAATTAAAAAATTTTTGTAAAAGACTGGAAGGTGAAAGGAAAAGGGGTAGTGGTGGAGGAGGGGGAGCAACACCCGGGGTTCAATATATTTAATTTTGTATTAGATTTAAATTTAAATTGAGAAGTTAATTTGTGTAGTTTGATTCTCAGGCATAATTGTGACTGAATTCTACAATCCCATGCGTCTGCCATTTTTGTACAACTGGTGGGTTTTCTCTGATCTCAATTTTTTTTTCGCTTTGTAAAATAATTGCTTGGTGTATTAGAACTTCACGTGAAGTTATCCATCTATATGGTTGGGTAATTTAATTGTTTGTTTTCCCTCAGCCCTATGATCAATGTGTTGAAGTTTAGTACAATCAATCACTTTATTTGCATTAATTTCGGTAATTTTTTCATATGAACATTTCCTTAATTCTTGCTGGTTGTGTGTGCTATAGATTAAAAATCCTGGATAATGAAAATGGGTGAAGAGAATCAAAGTACTTTCTTTTGGGGTGTGGCGTATCTTTGGACATGATTGTTACTTTATCCTCATCCACTTGATTTTTTACCAACTAATTAGCTTTGTCACTTTGCTTTCGTCACCTTCATTTCAATCAATCAAGTAGCATTATAGTAATGTGATTTGTTTAACCATGGACTTTGGATTAACATTTAATGTGTGAATTTTTTTTTTTTTATATTTTCTAAGAAAGATTTTCAATTGTACAATTTTTATGTTTATATATGCAAGAATGTTTAGGTTCGTCAAGTTTAAAATGTTCCTACGTGGGGAGGTAAGATTTTATTTTCTTTAAAATGTGAACCTATTATGCATTAAAAAAAATTCTTAAATAATAATAAATTTTAGTGACAAAAATATAGTCAAAAAAACTAATTTAGAGACTAATTTTTTAATTAGAAGGTAATTTAAAAATTAATTAATTTTTTATTCGAAACCTTGATACCTATGTTAGTGACTAATTTAAAAACCAATTAATAACAAAAACTATTTTGATTATCAACTTACTTATAATTTTTTGAAACTATTTCAATTACCAATAATTTTTAATCTATAAATTATATTTAAATTAGTCACTAATAACTAATTATTTTTTGTCCCTTAAATTGATTATTATTTAAGGATTTTCTTGTAATGATTATATTATTTTTAAATTAGTCCCACATAAAGAAATTTGATTTTAGTCCAAAAATTAATTGAGTTAAAAATAATGTTAAATAACTTCACTATCAAATAAAAATATATAGCTTTATTACTTAATTGTTTTGGAATAAAATATATAAAAGGTTATTAGCCTACTTTAAAATAAATTGTACTCTATGTAAAGTTTTCAAACTATTATTGAATGAACACTTAAACAATAAGAGGGTGGCAAGAAAAAAAAAATGTATAAATATTTTTATGGAGAGAAAAAGTTGAGATGTCACTTTCATGATAATCTTTCATGGGATGCTTGTTAGAATAAAATAAGCAATTGATGCAATATACTTAGTTGTTTTATGTGAAAAAAAAAATGTAAGAAAAAGAGGATTCTTGTTCAAATATAACATAAAGGTGTCCTAGAACAATTTGGTAACTGAGGAAATGTTCATCAATGCATTTGTAGATTTTTAGTTGAATAGGATTAGAAACATGTCATATTAATTCCAACTACGATTTCAAAATTCTCACTCTTTCATTTAATCGAATCATGGTTACAACTAGGGTTAGGCAAAACTTTTTTTTTGTCAGATCCATTAAATTCTAGTAACAGTGGAAGGTTGGTGGCAATGAGAGAGATTGTGAGATTTAGAAAGTGGAAGTCAAATGGTTACAACAAAGTGGACTGTTCAGTTTTAACGGTAGTATATAAGCTGAAATTTTAAAATATGGTGCCATTTTTTGCGTATATTCTTCTTCTTCAAGTTTTTGAAACTGCATTGCTCCACCTTCTCTCTAGGATCCTTCTTTCTTCTCTCTACAAATTCTAACACTTTCTTTCTCCGATCATCAATCAACCACCGTTTGAGTATTCCGGGTGACTAGAACTTTCATTCAAACCGATGAAGTTGTGGTTCTGAAGTGGTAAGTTAAATCTCGTCATTTTATGGCTATGCATTTCTGTCACATGCAAAGCATTGTTTGGGACTTGCATGTGTTCCTAAACTCCTTCTCTTACACTGTTTTCTACTTTTGATTTTATGGTTGGTTTTTCCTACCCGATCAGAAGCTTATAGGGAGCTTAAGAGGTTACGTGCGGTGTAGTGTTAAGTCCCTGGCAAGTGTACCAGATCGTTATCAAGTAATATAAATGGGTAAGTCCGAGTATCGTTTTCCCAAAGGACTCTTAGGCCTTAACTTTTATGTAACCTAATCACGTAAGACTTGAGAAAAGAGAATTAATTTGATGGTTATATGCAAAGAACAAAAATAAACATGCAATGCAATTGATTCAGTTGGTTTTGAGAAACTATGGATGAATGGTGTTGTTGGGGTTTACAATTTCATCTTATCCACTCTCATATATCTACTCTTCTTATTTAATTCACTTATTTATCTAATTGCCATGCATACTTTCTTAATTACCCTTAACCCAATCCCTTGGTGAAAAGAGCCTATTACTAATTACCGGCTTGCTATCCCTAGCCTCCCCTAGTAACCAATAATGCAATGCGATCGGAAGCAAATACAATTGACCGCCCTGCCCCTATCCCTAAGCGATATTGGCATAATCAAGGAATTTCCCACTAGTTCATGACATTATCGTACGTCCCTATATCGATAAAGACAAACNTCTTTTACTGAATGAGTTAAACAATAAAAGCATTGAGCACAGATGAGAACCCAACAATTGATAAACAAGTATATGACAATCATATGAAATAAATAAGAATTTGAATAAATGAGAGTTTCAAGAGATTACATTGTTCCCCAACAACAAAGGGTTTAGTTCACCATAGTCATGGTGAAAATAGATGAAATATAATGAAAGAATGGAAGAAATAACCCTAAATTTGGTTGAATGGAGCCTAAGCATCCAAAGAACCTCCTCCAAGGTGTGGAATAGCTCTGGACGTTTCTCTCTGCCAGAAGAATCCCTTTCTAATTCGCACTAGGGCTATATATCAGCCCAAAAAGATAACAGATAGATTACAGAAAGATTTACAGAATCTAGCTAAAAAAACAGACAACCGCCCAGGCGCCTAAATTCACCGCTCAGTGGTTTGCCTTGTGCCGTTTTGACCGCTCAGTGGTCAGTGTTTCCGCTGAGCAGTTTCCCTTTAATCGCTCTGAGGGCTCAGCGGAACATTCTGGCGCTCAGCGGCTTGCTTGACCCTTCTTTTCATCATTTTTCTCCTTCTTTCATGGGTCTAAGTCCACCTTACTTCACTTCCATCTTTAATTCATCTAAAAACCCTGCAAAACAAGCATAATATCGCTACAACCAACTTTTGACTCTCAAGAGACTCAACTAAGTGTTTTACTTGATTTAAAGCTCATTCTAAGACACAAAGGGTGTGTTTTACTATCAATTTTAAGCATGAAAATAACGGTTTTTAGACCATTATCACAACCCCAAACTTAGAACTTTGCTTGTTTCAAGCAAACAAGACAAAACTTGGCTTTTCCACTATTTCATCAAATAATTCACACTTTTCAAAACTCTTTTTTCTCATGACAAGTTATTATACAATTCAAATTTTAGTGGATTCCTACAAAGATGTATGCATGCTTTCATCCAATTTAGTTCACATAATCAATATTTTCCCAACGGATGTCTTTGTTCATGAATGATCAATCAACTAAGCATAGATGTAAACATGGATTTAACAATTCTCACCAAAGCAAGTCTTTCACTCAATCACTCAAGTGTTTAGGAGGTCACTCTACTCTCTACTATTCACATGTCACATAAAACAATATTGTCATTCATCTAAACCAATCAACATCTTTACATGCAAATGTCATCACAAGGGCCAAATCTTATATTGTGGCTGGTCTGACAAGAACATTGGTTTTTCTGGAATACAAAATCCTTGAGTTAAGAGAGTTTAAATCATCATTCAAAGTTCAAGCACACTCTGTTTTTTTTTTTTAACCAATCTCACTCATTCCCAACTTTTTCCCTTTTTCATTTTACATTGAGTTCTTTTTACATGCATAAACTCTTTTCTTCTTTTTTTTTCTTTCACGTGCATTTTTCTTTTTCATCTTTTGAACTCAATCCTTTCCTTTTTCTTTTGCCTTTCACTTTCCCCATACAACCCCAAACTTGAACCTTTTCAATACATATAATTATTCTCAACCCTAACTCAAGGTAAATCNATTCAAACAAGAGTTTTCATACTGTTTAAGGTCAAGGTTCAAAAAGGGTATATCATTTAAAATTCTTTGGGTGAAAATTTGGCTAAGTAAGGGCTTTCCAAGCATGGCCTNTTCATACTGTTTAAGGTCAAGGTTCAAAAAGGGTATATCATTTAAAATTCTTTGGGTGAAAATTTGGCTAAGTAAGGGCTTTCCAAGCATGGCCTGGATCATATGACATACACATGCAATTCAATCAATTATCAAGATTAAGTCAATACCATTCGTGATTCTATGTAAACAGTGCACACAACAATAAACTCAGAAGCTTAATACCTCCCATAATCATGCTTTCTCACTTCTCACATGAATCCTGCTTAGCATCAAAATCACAATCATGAATCACTTACTCATTTGTTCACAAAGTTAGTGAACCATCAATCTGGATATCAGCATTCACACATTCTCAATCATCATCCACAATCAATCATCAATAGCAAACACCTCATCATGCAATAAATTGGAACCGTTATCCGAATAAGTGTACAAGCCAAGCATAGACTCAAACATAAATGTAACCTATACTACTAATTCAAAGTACAAAGAAAAAGAAAAAGAAAAATCCCTATCATATGCTGGCATTCATCAGTAGATGCTCTAAGCGCAGATCCTCATCTGAGTCATCATCATCCTCATCCTCCTGGGCATCCTCGAAACCTTCATCATCCTCTTGGTCATCATCCTATCCTCCTGAAGTTCCAGTAGTTCCTGACCCACTACCATGTGCCTGTCCTCGAGGCCAAGCCATCACACTACGGAACTCATCCATAGTCCACCTGTGCACTGGTGGCTCTTCATAAAGTCCTATGATCATCACGGCAGTGGCCTCCTGCCCTCTACAAAGGAACTCCATCCTCGCCTCGATCACATGTCTCTCATCTGGAAAGGCTCTGGCTACTGTGTGTTAAGTCCCTGACAAGTGTACTAGATCGTTATCAAGTAATATAAACGGGTAAGTCCGAGTATCATTTTCCCAAAAGACTCTTAGGCCTTAACCTTTATGTAACCTAATCGCGTAAGACTTGAGAAAAGAGAATTAATTTGGTAGTTATATGCAAAGAACAAAAATAAACATGCAATGCAATTGATTCAGTTGGTTTTGAGAAACTATGGATGAATGGTGTTGTTGGGGTTTACAATTT
>NW_014543114.1:1339209-1349107 GCF_000741045.1 Vigna radiata var. radiata | reverse complement strand
TTCATACTGTTTAAGGTCAAGGTTCAAAAAGGGTATATCATTTAAAATTCTTTGGGTGAAAATTTGGCTAAGTAAGGGCTTTCCAAGCATGGCCTTGATCATATGACATACACATGCAATTCAATCAATTATCAAGATTAAGTCAATACCATTCATGATTCCCGGTAAACAGTGCACACAACAATAAAACTCTGAAGCTCAATACCTGACATAATCAGGCTTTCTCACTTCTCACATGAATCCTGCTTAGCATCAAAATAACAATCATGAATCACTTACTCATCTGTTCACATAGCTAGTGAACCATGAATCTGGATATCAGCATTCACACATTCTCAATCATCATCCACAATCAATCATCAATAGTAAACAACTCATCATGCAATAAATTGAAACCATTATCTGAATAAGTGTACAAGCCAAGCATAGACCTAATCATAAATTTAACCTATACTACTAATTTAAAGTACAAAGAAAAAGAAAAAGAAAAATCTCTGTCAGTGCTTGGCATCCATAAGTAGATGCCATTAATGCAGATCCTCATCTGAGTCATCATCATCCTCACCCTCCTAGGCATCCTCAAAATCTTCATCATCCTCCTCGTTATCATCTTGTCCTCCTGAATTTCCAGCAGCTCCGGACCCACTACCATGTGTCTGTCCTTGAGGCCAAGCCATCACACTACGGAACTCATCCATAGTCCACCTGTGCATTGGTGGCTGGTCATAAAGTCCTATAATCATCTGGGCAGTGGCCTCCTGCCCTCTGTACATGTCTCTCATCTGGAATGGCTCAGGCTGCTCTGCTGGTGCATTTGCAGGCTCATCCCCCTACTGTGCTGCTGCTGCTCACGGTGTTGGCGCAGCTCATAATCTCAGTGGTAATAATCTTCCCCACATTCACGTCCATCTGCCTCAAGATACAGTAGATGACCAAAATCCGATGCAAAGTAGTGTCGGAAACATAAGAGTAGGGCTGGATGTTGGCATGTGTAAATGCCATCCAGTATTTGGCTAAGGGAGTTAAATCTGCCCTAAGGATTTTCACCGGTGCTCCGTTCGGGTTTCTCTGAAATGCCTCCTAGGGATGCACATTACTCGCTCAATTTCCTCATAATCCCTAGCCTCCCCAAGTATAGCAACATACCAGCACTGCTCTCCTGGCCACTCAGTCCCTAGAAAGGCGTTGATGGTGTCAGGATCATAGCTGATCAAGTGCCCACGTATATAGCTCATGTACCTCCATGCCGACACTCCTCCTCTCGGCAAGGCATTAGCATAGAACTCCTTCACCACCTTAATACTGGCTGGTGCTGGATTGGTCGTCAGTCTCCCAACCTCGCCTTTCAATCTCTAGACCAAACTCTGGAGCCAAGTCAGGAATGTACATGGTTTTTCTCTCCATCAGCAATCGCTTCTCTTGGACTATAGCAAAATGTTCCTCATGCTTCCTTGAAAGGAACCTTGAAGAATAGAATCTTCTAGGTCTCTCTGGTTCCTTCCTTTTGTTGCCCATTGGCTTAACTCTTTTTGAGGTAGACATTCCTACATAAATCAATTTCATCCAACAAAATTCACAGAAACATCATTAGAGGTTAGTGCATCATCAAATCATATAATTCTTTGAGGAAAAACAGGGCTCCTCACACACAAACATTCAAAAATTTCATCACTTAGGCAAATAACTGCAGACCGCCCAGCTTCAAACAAGACCGCCCAGGCGGTTTGCCTTAAATCGCGTCACCACCCAACGCCAAAACATACCGCTCAGTGGTGGAAGCTAGGGTTTTTTCAAAATCTTTGCCTATTTGATCCTAATCTCCTCTCTTTTGCTAAAATCATAAATCCAGATCGAAATAATGCAATTTAATCGGTTCAAACAGTTCCTATTCTATCAATTCATGCATAGAAATCAAAAGCCCTAATTTATCATGTTCCTAAGCATGTTCTTCAACAAACCCCAAATGGAAACCTTAAATCATGAATTTGCATACTTACTTGAGTGGAAATTATGAATGCTTGCAGAGAAATTGCTTAATTGATGATGTATGTCCTCCCCAATGCAAGTCCCTCAACGAAAAACCCCAAACTTTGACAAAGTAATGGTGGAAAATTGAATTTTTGGTGAGTGGGTGAATGAGAAAGTGAAAGAAGAGTGTTAGGGCTTAGGGAGACCGCTCAAGAGAAATGCAAAGAAGGGTTTCAAAGTGAAAATCTTGAAAAACCGCTCAGCTTTTAAACAAAACCAAGATCATCAGCGCCGCAACCGCTCAACGGTCTGCGCCTGATTTCACTTCTTCTTCTTTTTACTTTCTTTTGAGTAATCCTTCCTTCTAGCACTTAATTTCATCCTTCAATTTTCAAATATATACCTTTCCCCTCTCAGATGCAATCATTAACATGTAATGCACTTAACACAGGATTAAAACAAAGCAATCAACTGGATTGCCTTCCAAGTAGCGCTTGTTTAACGTCACGAGCCTGACCCAAACCTATTTAGCACTCATCAGTAAGTGTGTCTCCTTTCAACACCCTTCAATAGGTGTACTTACCTTGTATCCTTCAGTAGATACATAAAAGATTTAGCATCCCTCAGTAGATGCTACCTAAAAAATGTTCACAAGTTCAATAAAGTAAATGTACAAAATCAAATACCCTAAAACTACAAATGTTTATACAAAGTGGGATTTAGATAAAATCAATTCATTCCATCCCGGTTGAGATCTTCATCAACCCAACTCATCAGTTGCTTTCTATCCACTCTTTTTATGGCTCTTGTGAATGGTTTCCTAATATCCAGCTTGCCATCTTCTCGATTCTTAATAGCAAGCCACTTCTTGTCGTTGAATATCACTCGTGCTCCTATTGGAAGTGGTGTATATTCGGTGTGGATAGTGCCTCCTTTGTCAACCTCCTCATCTTTAGGTACCTACAAAACATTACAACTATTAGAATTGGTACCTGTAGTGTTGTCTTTTAGTGCAACTTCTCTTCTTGACTTCTTATGTCTGTCCCTCTCCTTTATTTTCACTTTCCTTCCTTTGGAGCAATTATACATTAACACAAATTCTTGATCTTTCAAAGTTATTATTCCATCATGGATACGCATCGCCATTCTGGAAGTCCTCATAAAAGGTCTTCCTAAAATTAATGGAATCCTTCCTTCATTCTCCATGTCCACAACTACAAAATCAATCAAGAATTTCAGCTCCTCAATACGGACAATTGCATCTTCCACCTTACCAACTGTTTTCTTAACAGAACCATCTGCAACTGTTATAGTCGTGTTTGTTGGTTTAAGCATTAATCCTTTAATTCTCTTCAAGTAACTTAAAGGCATTAAATTTATACTAGACCCAGAGTCGATCATTGCTCTTCCTATATCCACATCATTTATNACGCAAGGAAGAGTTAACAATCCTGGATCCTTCATTTTTGGTGGATGATGTTCTTTTCTTGGCTGCACAAATACTTCCTGTTCTTCCTCTTCTGCATCAAGGTCTATCACCTCTCCAATCTAATTACTTTTCTTTGTATAAACAGGAATTTGAGGATGACTCTCTTCCATAGGAACTGTAGTCATATGTCTAAATATTTCTCTCATCTGCCCACTGTGACTATCCCTTCTTTTCTCAACTTTTTCCAATCCCTCTTCTTCTTTCTCTTCTTCACCGAGCTCATCATTCTCACCTACCTCTTCTTCATCAATGCTAATCTCAATCAATTCTTCCTCTTCTTTTCTTTTCTCCCTTACTACAACAACATGACATTCCTCCTTACGATTAACATCAGTATTAACCCTAACTTGATTCTTCTCTGTGACTTCAATCCTCTTTGACAATTGACTAAGTTGTGTCTCTAATGATCTAAACATAACTTGATCACTTGAATGTTAAGTATGATAATCCTTCACAAATTTATCAAATCTATTAGAAAAATCTCTAACATTCTCTGTCAATTGATTTATTTGCTGCCACAAAGGAGAAGATTGTTGCTGCCTGAAGCCTCCTTGTAGCCTTGATGGGTTATTCTGCTTTTGACCAATACTTGGATGATTCTTCCAACCTTGGCTAGGATTGCCTTGATTGAAATTCCCTTGTCTAAACTAGTATTGGTACCCCATATAGTTAGCTTCCTACTGCATCTCCTCAGGTATAGCACATTGACCATTAATATGGTCTCCTCCACAAAGATCACATAGTTGCTGTGCTTGAGAGACATTACGAAGTTCCTTTGGAAGTTGTGAAAGGATCATTGTCAATGTATCTAGCTTTTGGGTCAAAAGATGATTTTTTGCTAGCATTGCATCATTTGCAGGTAAGTGCAAGACTCCTCTCTATTGTGTTGGTACACCCCTTTCACTATAAGTTTCTTGGCCATTAGCTGCCATTCTCTCTATCAAGTCATAGGCTTCATCCTCAGTCTTCTGTTTGATATCACATCCAGCTGAGGCGTCCAACATCATCTTAGACTGCATATTCAGTCCACCCAAGTGATAACGGTTGAAAAACAGTTATTTTCATATGTCATTTCAGACAAATTATACCCTTTAAGACTTAGAATGTGCTTAGAATCAAGTAAAACCCAATAAATGAGTCAGTCGAGACTCAAAAGCTGTTTTTAGCGATTTTATGCTTGTTTTGCAGTGATTTTGATGAAAGTGAAGATTGGGGTTGAGGATGAAGGTCTTAGAATCAAAACAAAAGAAGAAAATTGAAGAAAAGAAGTCTAGGAACTGCCCGACGGCAAAATTCACCGCTGGGCGGTCCAATGCGATGAGAAGGCACCTGGCATGTACGCTGGGCGGATTCGCGATTAGAGGCAAACCGCCGGGCGGCATAAGTTTGCCGTCGGGCGGTTGTCCACTGGGCCTAGGCCTATTTTCTGTGACGCTCCTCATCTTTTGACAGAAGAGGGCGGCCAAACCTAATCTTCACTCCTTAGCGAAGATCTCTTTTGATGGATTGACAAGCGTACCAAATCGTTCAAGTAATATAATTGGTAAAACCCAATATCGTTCTTCCCAAGAGACTCGAAAGGCTTTCTTGTTCACGTGAATTAAAATAATAAGACTTGAAAATAAAAATAATTAATTGGATTTGAGAAAAAAAATATTAACATGCAAAAGAGATTGATTCAATTGACAAAAGAAAACAATGGATGAATGGAGTTGTTGGGGCTTTACAATTTCATCTAATCCTCTCTCTTTTATTTACTCCTCTTGAATTATTAGTTTGATTAATTAATTGTCATGAAACCTTTTTAGCCTACCCTTAATCCGATCCCTCGGCGAAAAGAGCCTAATACTAATTTCTGGCTTGCTATCCCTAGCCTCCCCTAGCAATTAATACATCCTTAAAGAGAAGAAGTTAAACGCAATTGATCGTCCTACCCCTATCCCTAGGTGGTATTGCAAAATCAAGGAATTACTCACCAGTTCATGACATTACTGTACGTCCCCGTATCAATAAAGACAAACAACAGTTATCGAATGAGTTAAACGATAAAGGCCTTAAGCACAGATGAGAACCCAACAATTAACAATCAGAACATATGGGAACCATATAAATAATCAAGAGTTTCAATAAAAGAGAGTATCAAAAGATTACATTGTTTCCCCCAACAACAATAGGGTTTAGTTCACCATTTTCATGGTGAGACTAGATGAAAAATGGAAGAAGAATGGAAAAGCAAACCCTAGAAAAGATGAAAAGGAGCCTAAGCATCCAAGAGATCNTCTNTAGAGAGCAAAATTAGGTCTGGNCNTTCTCCCCTNTCAAAAGAATGACTCTGAACTCGCAATAGNGGTATTTANAGGTGAGGAGCNCAGCANAAAACAGGCCCAAGCCCAGCGGNCCACCGCCCNNCGGTTCAAGTGTGCNGCCNGGTGGTTTCCCATAAGCCTCAGAACCGCCCGCCGGCAAGGGTCATCGCCCGACGGTTTCCCTTAAAATCGCCCAGCGCCAACGCTAGTGTCTACTCCTCGCCCTGGACCGCCTAGCGGTGTAAGTTGCCACATGGTGGTGCGTCAACTCTTCAAATCTTCAATTTTCTTCTCTTTTCTTGAGTCTACNACCTTTATCTTCAGCTCCATTCTTCATTTCCTCAAAATAGCTACNAAACAATGCAAAACAAGCATAATATCGCTAAAAANAGCTTTTGACTCTCTACNGACTCATTTATTGAGTTTTGCTTGATTCTAAGCTCATTCCAAGTAGTAAAGGGCGTAATTAGGTCTAAAATGACATATGAAAATAACTGTTTTTCAACCTTCATCAACATCCCAAACTTAGAACTTTGCTTGCCCTCAAGCAAACAAAACAACACACAAAATAAAACTTGGCTTTATCCTCTTCCATCCAATGTTTCAACAGTCCCAAAGTACATGACAAAACTACTCGATTCAATATCCTTAGTGAAATCCAAAATAAGATGCATGGATGCTTTCAATCCAGAGATTGCACAACAGATGTTATACATTATGAATGACCAATCCACTAAACAAAAATGCTCTCATGAAAATTAACAGTTCATACCAAGCAAGTGTTTCACTCAATCACTGAAGTGTTTAAGGAGAAACTCCACTCTCCATTGTTCACAAGTCGTATGAAACAAAATTGCCATTCATCTCAAACAATCAACATCTTTACATGCAAACGCCATCAAAAGGACTTTTCCAAGGCTTGTAATGAGGTTGGGCTAACAAGAAAAATTGGTTTTACCGGAATACAAAGTCCTTGAGTTAAAAGAGCTTTCATAAAATTTAACAATCAAGCACAACTCCCTTTCTCATCAATCTCACTCATTCCCAACTTCTTCCCTTTTCTTTTTCTTTTGTATTGAGCTCTTTCTCATGTTTTTCTTCTTTTCTTTTCTTTTTCTCATGAATTTTTCTTTTCACAACATTTAAGCTCAATGTTTTTCACTTGCTTTTTCAATTTTCCCCAAAAAACAACCCCAAAATTGAACCTTTTCATCAATACAATTAAGCTCATCCCAACTCAAGGTAAAGAATTTAAAGACAAGGGTTCACATCCTGTTTAAGGCTAAGGTTCAAAAAGGGTATAACATTTCAAGCATTTTAGGTGAAAATTTGGCTAGAGAAGGGTTCTCAAAAATGGTCGTGATCATATGACATTTACATGCAATTCAATCAATCATCAAGATTAAGGAAATATCAATCATGTTTTCCTGTGAAGAAAGCATACAACAAAAAAACTCTGGAGCTCAAAATCTCACACATGCTTCCTCACACAAAATTCAATCATGCATCCTGCTTAGCATCATAACCACAATCATAATTCATCACACATCTATTTCACAGAATATCAACATGCATTGCAACTCAATTCTCATCCACATCAAATAATCATCAAATAACTCTATCATGCACATCAGTCAGTCAAGCATTTTCAGAAAAAGTATTCAAGCCAAGAGTACACACCAAATTTAAAATTCAACCTATTCTAAGAATTTAAAAAGAAATAAAAAATAAAAGTAAAAGAAAGAAAAACTAAATCCTGTCTATTGACATCCCTCAGTAGATGTCTGCAATCAGCCCATGCTGTCATTGGAGTCCTCCTGACTCTCATCATCCGTGTCCTCAAAGTTCTCCTCCTCAGTGTTCGGGGCTCCAACTACTCCAAAACCAAAACCACTACTTTGCGCCTGCTGCTCAGGGCATGCCACAACTGTATGAAACTCGTCCATAGTCCACCTGTGCACTGGTGGCTGATCATTTAGTCCAATAATCATCTCAGCAGTTGCAACCTGCCTTTTGTGAAGGGCCTCCATCCGGGCCTCCATCATGGACATGTACGTGTCCCTCATCTGGAATGGCTCCACGTGCTGGACTGGTACCTCATCATGCACCTGCTCCTGTTGAGCTGTAGCTCTCCTACGACGCCTCATGGGTACTGCCCCTGCTACATCTGCTGCTCCTGCTGCTCCGGCCTCAGCACATAATTGGTGGAAATAAGTTGCATCAATGGCATTCCTAAGTCTCTCATATGGGGGAACTGCAATGTTCACCCAGCCTGCTGGCACAGAAAAGTGATCAAAGATAGATGCCCCAATGGCATCCTGCTACTAACGGTCATAGCACAACTCCTAATCTCGTCGGCAATGATTTGGCCGACATTTACCTCCATCTGTCTCATCAAGCAGAAGATGAGACGAACCCTGTGCATCGTGATTTCTGAAATGTGGGAGCATCGTTGGATGTTGGCATGTGTGAACGCCATCCAGTATCGGGCTAAAGGTATCATATCCAACCTCCTAATGTTCACCGGTGCCCCGCTAGCGTTATTCTAAAAATGCCTACCAGGAAGACACACAACCTCCTCAATTTCAGCTACGTTACCAAACAAACCAGCATGTGCTGCATACTGCCACTGCTCCCCTGGCCACTCTGTGCCTAAAAAGCTGTTAATAGTATCGGGGTCATAACTAATAGTTCGCCTCCTCACAAAGCTCGTATATCTTCCAGCAGCCACTCCTCCTCTGGGCACCGCGTTGGTGTAAAATTCTTTCACCAACTCCACACTGGCAGGTGCAGTGTAAGTCGTCAACTTCTCCCAATCTCTCCTCAAAATCTCCTCTCCAAATTCAGGAGCCAAGTCAGGTATGAAGGAAGCCTTCCTCTCCATCAACAGCCTTCTTTCTTGCACAGTTGCATAGTGTTCCTCATGTTGTTTGGAGAGGAACCTCTGAGAGTCGAATCCTCTCGAGTTTTCTGCATCTTTCTTTTACCCCCAGTATTTCTTCCCCTGCGTGATGTTGATGCCATATCTGCAATAAATACAATTTTCCCAAAAACCACAGAAATTTATTGTTAGGAGTTAATGCATCAACAAACACTTTTAAACCCAACAAAATTCACAACTGAGGGTGCACAGGTTCCCCTTTCGCTATGCAAAACATTCAACAAAAACACAGCAGACCGCCTGGCAGTACAGAGGCTTACCGCTCGGCGGTATGCATCAGTTTGAATACCGCCCGGCGGCAGAGGCCTACCGCTTGGCGGTGCGAGGGGTTTTCAAAAATTTTTCACCAAATCAACCCTAATATCCACTCAAATGCTAATTCCTACCATGCGAGCCAATTTCAAACAACTTAATCGGTCCAGAATAGTTCCTAATTCAACAATCCATGCAAAGAATCTAAAAAACCCTAAGTTTCCAATTTCCTAAGCATGTTCATCAAAAATTTCAAAATTAGGAACTAAAGAATGGAATGACACAACTTACTTGAGTGGAGATGTGAAAGCTTGCAACAAATCTTTCAATTGATGATGGAGAACTCTAAATGCACAATTTCACCAAGAAAAACCCCAAATTTTGAGCAAGAAACTAAACTTTTTGTGAGTGGGTGGTGAGAAAGTGTATAGAAATCTCTTTAAAACCCTCTTGAAAGTGCAAATCTGAAGCAAAAGTGCAAGGAAACCGCCAAGTGAAACTTAAAGGGGCAAGGAAAAGTGAAGAAAACCTAAAACCACCCAGCTTTTAAAAGGCTCGGGTTTTGGTTACCGCCGCCACCGCCCGACGGCAAAGTGGTATCGCCCGACAGTGAGTGGAAATTTTCCACACTTTTCTTGCTTTCCTCTTTGTGATTTATCCTGGTGACTCCTGATCTTTGCCCTAAATTTTTTACTTTCAAGATTTCCTCACTCAAATGCACAAGCACACAAAAATGAATTAAGACAGAATTTGGAAGGCTTAATACCGCTTTTGGTCCCTAGTTTGGGAGGTTTTGTTCAATATGGTCTTACCTTTTTTTTTTAGTAACAATTGATCCCACTTTTTGAAAAATCTGTTCAATTGACTCCTTTTTGGTTACGACGTCAATTTTCTAACGGTGTTGGTTACGACGTCAATAAGTTCTTTCATGCATTCACCTAT
>NW_014543114.1:1331020-1336359 GCF_000741045.1 Vigna radiata var. radiata | reverse complement strand
TTAATGAAATACCACCTAGGGATAGGGAGGTAGGACGATCAATTGTTTTTGCTTATGTTCGGTAATGCATTGCTAATTGCTAGGGGAGGTGTTAACGGATTGCCAAGCGTACCAAATCGTATCAAGTAATATAATTGGTAAAAGCCAATATCGTTCTTCCCAAGAGACTCGAAAGGCCTTATCGTTTGTGTGAATTAAAATCTTAAGACTTGTAAATAAAGATTAATTTTGGATGATGCAAAAACACAAAATAAACATGCGATGAAGTTCATTCAATTAACGAGAAGAAAGCAATGGATAAATGGAGTTGTTAGAGGTTTACAATTTCATCTAATTCGCTCTCTCTTATTGACTCCTCTTGAATTATTATCTTGATTAATTAATTGTCATGCAACTTTCTTAGCCTACCCTTAACCCGATCCCTCGGNGAANAGAGCCTAATACTAATTACTGGCTTGCTATCCCTAGCCTCCCCTAGCAATTAATACAGCATTATAGAGTAGAAGTTAAACGCAATTGATCGTCCTACCCCTATCCCTAGGTGGTATTGAAAAATCAAGAAATTACTCACCAGTTCATGACATTATTGTACGTCCCCATACCAATAAAGACAAACAACAGTTACCGAATGAGTTAAATGATAAAAGCATTAATCACAGATGATAACCCAACAATTAACAATCAAAGCATATGGAAACCATATAAATAAACAAGAGTTTCAATAAAAGAGAGTATTAAAAGATTACATTGTTTCCCTCAACAACAATAGGGTTTAGTTCACCATGGTCATGGTGAAACTAGATGAAAAATGAATGAAGAATGAAAAAAAAAACCCTAGAAAAGATGAAAAGGAGCCTAAGCATCCAAGAGATCCTCTCCAGAGAGTGAAATTAGGTCTGGCCGCCCCCTTCTGTCAAAAGAATGCATCTAAACTCGCAACAAGGCTATTTATAGGTGAGGAGCGCAGCAGAAAACAGGCCCAAGCCCAGTAGACAACCGCCTGACGGTTTAAGTGTGGCGCTCGGCGGTTTCCCATAAATCGCACTATCGTCCGGCGGTAGGGGTCTACCGCTCGGCGGTTTTCCTCAAATCGCAAATCCGCCCAGCGCCAATGTCAGGTGCCTACTCCTCGCCCTAGACCGCCCAGTGGCAAATCTTCAAATCTTCAATTTTCTTCTCTTTTCTTGAGTCTACGACCTTTATCATCAACTCCATTCTTCATTTTCTCAGAAATGCTACAAAACAATGCAAAACAAGCATAATATCGCTAAAAACAACTTTTGACTCTCTACAGACTCATTTATTGAGTTTTGCTTGATTCTAAGCTCGTTCCAAGTAGTAAAGGGCGTAATTTGGTCTAAAATGACATATGAAAATAATTGTTTTTCAACCTTCATCAGGAGGCTAGGGATAGCAAGCCGATAATTAGTAATAGGCTCTTTTCGCCGAGTGATCGGGTTAAGGGTAGGCTAAGAAAGTTTGCATAACAATTAGATAATCAAGCACATTAAACAAGAGCAGTAGATAAGAGGGAGTGAATAAGATGAAATTGTCAACCCCCAACAACTCCATTCATCCATAGCCTTTTTCTTGTCAATTGAATCAAACGCATTGCATGTTTATTTTCCTGTCTTTGCATTCCAAACAATTAATTTTTCTCTACAAGTCTTGCGATTTCGATTCACACGAACGATAAGGCCTTTCGAGTCTCTTGGGAAGAACNAAACAATTAATTTTTCTCTACAAGTCTTGCGATTTCGATTCACACGAACGATAAGGCCTTTCGAGTCTCTTGGGAAGAACGATATCGGGCATTACTGATTATATTACTTGAAAGATCTGGTACACTTGTCAGTGAGTCAACAAGTTTTTGGTGCCGTTGTTGGGGACTCGAAGTTTAACTTTTTCGAGTAGTGTGAATAGATTGAATTTGACTTGATTTTTCATGTTTGTTTTTATTTTTGTTCTAATAAATGTTCTCTAGGGTTTTGTGCCTAATGTTTGCAGAATGTAGTACGAACAAGGATTTGATTATAGGGGCACTCAATCCTACCAAAATAATTTCAATCACTGGTGGGAACCTCACTCATACATGGATCAAAGTCGATATCGACAAGCTGCTGAGCCTCATTTCATGCCTATACAAAGAAGTGTAGAATCTGATGAACTTTTTTAGAGGATTATGAATTTTGAACCATACCATGTCAAAGGCATAGAGGAGGATATAAAGAATGATGAATTCTTTCCACAAGACATGTATACAAGATTTTCTTCTCATAGAAGCATGGAGGAGAGGCAACATTATCAGTGGCAGCAACAATGCTCTTTGCCAATAGAAACGTGGGAGTGTGATCAACAACTTTGTCAACAAACAGCTGATTTGACAGAACAAGTCAAAAGCTTGAATGAAAAGTTCGACAAATTTCTAGAGAGGTGTGATTCGAAGAGATATGAAGTTACCTTCAGGAATTTGGAGACACAAATTGATGAGGTTGTTGATGAGGAGAAGGTGGAGAGAGAAGTGGAAAAGATAGAAGAGGAGAAAATAGAGGAAGATGAAGTAGAAAGGTTGAGTGAGGGAGAGAAAGATAAGGAGAAAGAAAAAGCAGTGGTTGAGAAAAAAAGAAAAATAAGAAAATAAGAAAAAAGAAAAAAAAAAGTGGAAGAAGGAAAAGGTTGAGAAAAAGAGGAAGAGAGGAAAGAAGAAAAGATCATATGAAAAGCCCATTCCTCATAAAAAGAAAAATCATAGGAAGGAAAAGAAGTTCAAGTATTGTACGGAGATCTTCAAGAAATTGGAGATCAAAATTCCTATGATTGAAACATGGAAATCGGTGCTTGGTTTGATCAACTTTTTGAAGACATTCGGCAGGAAGAAGAAAAAGAAGAAAATAACAAGCAAAAGGAGTATCAACGCCTACTGATGGGTGTTTGAACTCTATCGGGTCAAGCTAATGACGTTAAAAGAGCGCTAACTGGGAGGCACCCCAGTGATTGTTGTATACTATTTTTCTTTTAGTTGGATTTGTAAATATTGGTATTTTTGAACATTTTTTTTTGGGTAGCATCTACTGAGGGATGCTAGAAGATTTAGGTATCTACTGAAGGATACCAGGAACGTACACCTACTAATGGGTGTTGGGAAGGTATGCACTTACTGACAAGTGCTAGACAGGTTTGGGTCAGGCTCGTGACGTTAAACAAGCGCTACTAGGAGGCAACCTAGGTTCTCTCTTTCACTATTGCATTTTAAATTCTTAGAATAGGGTGAATTTTATTTTTCGTGTGTATGCTTGGCTTGAATACTTTTCTAAAAATGTTTGACTGAACAATTTGCATGATGAGTCTGTTTAATGATGATTTGATGTGAATGATAATTGAGCTGTGTTGCATGTTGATATTCTCTAAAACAGATGTGTGATGAATTATGATTGTGGTTATGATGCTAAGTAGGATGTATGAATGAATATTGTGTGAGAAAGCATGTTGTGTGAGGTATTGAGCTCCAGAGTTTTCATTGTGGTATGTATTGTTCAGAGGAAAGCATGAATGATATTGCCTTAATCATGATGATTGATTGAATTGAATGTGAATGTCATATGATCAAGGCCATTTTTGAAAACTCTTCTTTAGCCAAATTTTCACCCAAAGTGCTTGAAAATATTATACCCTTTTTGAACCGTAGCCTTAAATAAGATGTGAACCTTTGTTTTGAAATTCTTTAGCTTGAGTTGGGATGAGCTTAACTGTATGTGATAAAAAGGTTCAAGTTTGGGGTTGCATGGGGGAAACTAAAAGGCAATTGAAAAAGCATTGAGCTCAAATGTTGTGAAAGAAAAATACATGAGAAAAAGAAAAGAAAAGAAGAAAAAGTATGAAAATGAGCTCATTGAAAAAGAAAAAGGGAAAAAGTTGGGAATAAGTGAGATTGGTGAGGAAGAGAGTTGTGCTTAAATGTTGAATAATATGGTAGCTCTCTTAACTCAAGGATTTTGCATTCCAGAAAAACCAATTCTTCTTGTCAGCCTAACCTCATTACAAGCCTTAGAAAAGTCCTTTTGATGGCATTTGCATGTAAGGATTTTGGTTGTTTTAGATGAACGAAAATTTTGTTTCATGTGACTTGTGAATAATAGAGTGTTTTGAGTGATTGAGTGAAACACTTGCTTGGTGAGAATTACTAAATTTCTTGATTGCATCTGTGCTTAGTGGATTGGTCATTCATAATGTGTAACATTTGTTGAGTAACTTGTGAACTGTACTGAATTAGAAGCATGTGTGCATCTTGATTTGATTTCACTAAAGATCTGAAGTTGAGTAGTTCTTGTCATGTACTTTAGGAATGTTGAACCATTGGATGAAATAATAGAAAGCCAAGCTTTGTTTTGTTTGCTGTTTTGTTTTGTTTGCTTGAGGACAAGCAAAGTTCTAAGTTTGGGGTTCTGATAACGGTTGAAAAACAGTTATTTTCATATGTCATTTTAGACCAAATTACACCCTTTAAGACTTAGAATGAGCTTAGAATCAAGTAAAACCCAATAAATGAGTCAGTCGAGAGTCAAAAGCTGTTTTTAGCGATATTATGCTTGTTTTGCATTGTTTTGCAGTGATTTTGATGAAAGTGAAGATTGGGGTTGAAGATAAAGGTCTTAGACTAAAAACAAAAGTAGAAAATTGAAGAAAAGAAGAGTCTAGGAACCGCCCGACGGCAAAATTCACCGTTAGGCGGTCCAATGCGAGGAGGAGGCACCTGGCGTGGACGTTGGGTGGATTCGCGATTAGAGGCAAACCATCGGGCGGTGGCCACCTACCGTCGAGCGGTGGCGCGATTATGGGCAAACCGCCGGGCGACATAAGTGTGCCATCGGGCGGTTGTCCGCTGGGCTTGGGCTTGTTTTCTATGACGCTCCTCAACTATAAATAGCCCTATTACGATTTCATTCTCATTCTTTTGACAGAAGAGGGCGGCCAGACCTAATCTTCACTCCTTGGAGAAGATCTCTTGGAAGCTTAGGCTCCTTTTCATCCTATCTAGGGTTTGCTATTCCAATCTTCCATTATTTTTCATCTAAGTTAACCATGACAATGGTGAACTAAACCCTTTTGTTGTTGGGGGAAATAATGTAATCTTTTGAAACTCTCTTCTATTGAAACTCTTGTTTATTTATATGATTCTTCATATGCTTTGATTATCAATTGTTGGGTTCTCATCTGCGCTTAAAGCTTTTATCGTTTAACTCATTCGATAATTGTTGTTTGTCTCTATTGATATGGGAACGTACAGTACTGTCATGAACTGGTGAGAAATTCCTTGGTTAATGAAATACCACCTAGGGATA
>NW_014543114.1:1329616-1330570 GCF_000741045.1 Vigna radiata var. radiata | reverse complement strand
AAACAATTAATTTTTCTCTACAAGTCTTGCGATTTCGATTCACACGAACGATAAGGCCTTTCGAGTCTCTTGGGAAGAACGATATCGGGCATTACCGATTATATTACTTGTACACTTGCCAGTGAGTCAACACCAGGTAGGCAAGAACAATGGTTGTCTTGTCAAATTCGTGAGCTGGTGTTTTCCTGAGTAGTCCTTTGAATCGCTCCCATGCTTGACTTAGAGTTTCTTCCATGCCTTGCTTGAATGATGAGATCTCTAGTTTTCCCTGAGTAACTTTAGATTGTGGAAAATATTTGTTGACAAATGTTCTAGCCACAACTTCCCATGTTGTAAATCTTCCTTCAGGAAAGGAATTGAGCCACGTCTTAGCATTACCTTCCAATGAGAACGAGAACAAACTAAGCCTTACTCTTTCATCTGATACACATGTCATCTTCACTGTGTTGCATATTTCACTAAATGCTGTCAAATGGTCATAGGGATTCTCATTTGACAGGCCATGAAACTATTTGCTCTGCACCACGTGTATAAGTGTTGGATTCATCACCATGTTGGTCGTTTGATCTGTGGGCATAACTATGCTGCTAAAATGGAAAGGGCCAACCGTATCTGATTGATCTGCAACAGTTCGTCTTGGAGGAGTTCTTTCAGTCATCTCCTCTGTTCTTCTATCTGGTGAAGGTGATAGTAATCTGTCAGGTGAAGGAAACAAATCCCAAGATGGGTGTCTGACTCTCCTTCTCCCTCTTGCTTTGCTTAAGCCTTCAAGAAGAGGTTGCGTATTTTTCTTGCTTCTAGTATGTCTAGTCTCCTGCTGCATCCAAAAGAAACATAAACCCTAGTAGCACTTTTTTATATTTTAAAAAAATAAAAATAAAAAGATAAAAAGATAAAACGATATATACAATCAAGTCAAACTTAATCAGTTTACACTACTAGATAAGTTAAACC
>NW_014543114.1:1319127-1328331 GCF_000741045.1 Vigna radiata var. radiata | reverse complement strand
ATTTTTCTCCTTCTTTCATGGGTCTAAGTCCACCTTACTTCACTTCCATCTTTAATTCATCTAAAAACCCTGCAAAACAATGCAAAAAAGCATAATATCACTAAAACCAACTTTTGACTGTCAAGAGACTCAACTAAGTGTTTTACTTGATTTAAAGCTCATTCTAAGCCACAAAGGGTGTGTTTTAGTATCAATTTTAAGCATGAAAATAACGGTTTTTAGACCGTTATCATGTAGACAATACTATGAAAGCGTAGAAGTTTGCCTGGGTTTAAAGGTAAGGGAAGCTTATAATTTAATTAATTTTTCTCTATTCTAATTGTATGAATTATGAGACGCTATGTTTGGGGATTTAGTTGATGTTGAAATGTTGCATGGTTGTTGTATGAGTTGATGATTGAGAAATGGTATGAACTGGTAAAGATAAGGTCTAAATCTGAATTCTACCATATTCTGCATGAGTTTGTACTAGTAGAACGAGAGGTCCTTAGTGATCGTTCGGTTTGTTATGTGTATTTGGTCTTAGCTGGATTCTTCTTTGATAGAACTTCAGTTAATGACCGAACGATATCGTATTATATAATAGAGTGTAGTCTTCGGCCATAAGTATAATTTATTCTGCCACTTGACATTCAGCCTATCTAAAGTACCCAATATAACTTAATTAATAAATCCTTCTTCTATTCTCAATTATAATTAAAATGTTGTAATGATGAAGCTGAATACACTTATCTACTCCTGTATAAGCTTGAGAATGTTAGGTCATGTACTGTCTTGGTAGTGCTCGATCATGTATTAGCACTCGGTCTTGGTAGTACTCGGTCATGGACTTGCACTCAGTGTTGGTAATGCTCGGTCATGGACTGACACTCAATCTTGGTAGTGCTCGGTCTTGTACTAGTACTCAATGTTAGTAGTGCTCGGTCTTGTACTAGCACTCGATCCCTTCGTAATAATTTGTCTTTAAATTGTATTTGGTTCTAATGGCACTCGGCCAAAGTTTCAAGTGTTCGGCCTAAGCTTTAAATGTTGAGAAACAGGTAGGCTTCGTTTTACACCAAGAGGGGGGTGAATTGGTGTTTGTTCAAAAACAAAATCTTTTTGCAATCTTTATACAAAAATGCAAAGCCTTTTGATCTTTCTTGAAATACAAGTAATGGAAGTTCAATGCAGCGGAAAAACGCAGTTGACTGCTAAACAGATAAAGTCGAATGGAAAGAAAGAGTGCAGGGATAAAGAAAATCAAACACTGGTTTTTATACTGGTTCAGCGAACAATGCCTGCATCCAGTGTCCTTATAACCCAGGAAGCAAAAGCACTATAATGGACTGGGTAGTGCTCGGTCTTGGTAGAGCTCGGTCATGGACTGGCACTCGATCTTGGTAGTGCTCGGTCTTGTACTAGTACTCAATGTTAGTAGTGCTCGGTCTTGTATTAACACTCAGTCCTTTCGTAATAATTGGTCTTGTAATTATATTTGGTTTTAATGGCGCTCGGCCAAAGTTTCAAGTGTTCGGCCTAAGCTCTAAATGCTCGGCCAAAGCTCCAAGTGTTAGGCCTAAGCTCTAAATGCTCGGCCAAAGCTCCAAAGGTTCGGACAAGCTTATCAAGTTTCGGTCTTATACTGATACTCGATCTTGAGATTTTTCGGTCTCAAACTAGTATACGGTCTCTTTAGTGCTCATTTCATACTAGTACTCGGTTTCCTCATAAGTATTTAGCTAGCCGCTAGTCTTCAGCCTAATCGTATTCGGTCTCAGTAAATGATGTTCGGCCTAGAACCTTGGTGCTCGGTCTGGACTTGTAATGTTCGATTGAAGTTCTTAGGTTTCGGTCATAACTATTGAATATTGAGAAAACGTTCGGTGTCACCAAAGTCTTATCAAGTATGGACCGTTTGGTCCTGTTCTGTAAATCAGTGAAAGACCACTCAATCTTACACTAAATGTTCAATTATGTTAGTCTAAAAAGTATTCTCTAGTTCGTTTCAACTTCTTAGATTGAGGATATCTATTTCAACTCTGTTTCAAGATGAGATCTTGTTTTCTGGATTCGGTTTGATTGTATTAATGATGAAATATGATGATATTTATAAATGTGATATGAACGGAATAATATCAATATGAAAGAGTATTCCATGGAGGAATATCTCATGGTTGGTTATTGAAATGGTAAAGTATGAATGTGGTTAAGCTTAGCTGGCGTTTGTCCTGATATTTTGTGATTACTCATTCTCAAGTAGAGAGGAGTAAGTCATGTGTGAGAATGGTAGGAGGTCCTAGTCCATAAGGGTAACTTGGGCAGAATGGACTAACCTTGGGTGGAAGCTGTTGAGGGCATCCCAACTATTACATCACCCAAGTGCAAAAACGTCATAGCTACACATAATTCATAGAGTCCGGACACTCAGAAGTAGTGACCGGTCTTTGCATGCCCTACTATTTGGTTATGGTTGGAAATGTATGATTGATTGATACATGATTTACCTAGTTATTTTATATTAGATTTGTGTGACATTCTATATTTTCTGAATTAATTAAATTACATAAGTTTTCCCTTATTTCCTGTCATGTTGTTTCGTTCGGTTGTCCTTATCCTTGCAATGATCACCCTGTGCGTGTGAGCAGAGCGTGTGGTGATATTCTGAAACTAGCGCAGGAAGAAGAGGAGTGTATTAGTGTAGTTTAATACACTGTTTGTTTGACCGTTCGGTTTGTACTTGCAATTGTATCTATATAGGTTTTCTTTAAAGTTTTAATTTATGGTTATTTGAAGATAACTGTAAATTAACTTTATTTTCCTTATAACTATTCTATATTATTATAAATGTAAGAACTTGTAAGTATAGATTTAAGGTTATATTTTTGGGATGTTACATTTTGAACTATAGATAATTAATTCAAATTAAAAATAAAGTTTATTTAAATTGAATTAAATTGGTTTTGCAAGTAAATTAAAGTAGACTATTAATATATAAATCGAATAATTTTGAATTATTTAAAAATAAATTATTTTTTAAAATGTTTAAATTGCGTAAACTATTTTGAATTAGTTTTAAATTCAGAATAAATTAAAAGTTATGAATTAAATGCTAAGGAATTACTTAATTATTTATAGTAAAATTATTATTATTATTATTATTATTATTATTGGTATTATAAAATTGAGAAACTTATTTAGGGATGTTGGTTGACTTTTTTCTAAAAGTATGGTGATCACGGAACAGAAAGGTTGTTAATTTGTCAAATAAACTGCTTTTAAGTAAAATAAGTTAAGGTTTACATCCGTTTTAATAGTTTCATCATAGTTTAGTTTTTAAATACTACTCTTTAAATAATTCAGTCCAATTTACGAAAGAGAATAGCTATTTTTAAGAATTCAATTCTTTTCAGTTATATACCTTTTTATTCTGGAACAGACTGTATTTCGATTACATTGTCCTCCAAACAAAATTATTTGTTTATTTTTTTTTTTTTGCCACATACTCAAATAAAAATGATTTTTCACAATAGTTATATGTGTGTGGAAGCGTGTACGTTATGTGAAAATATAATTATGTAGGGTTTCATGTGTAAACTATGTATTTTAAGGTAACCCATGCATAAATTGAAGACTTCAATAGTCAATATCGAAGGCGATTCCACAATAACACAAAAAATAATTACTTAATATTTATTTTTAATATAAATGATAGAAAATAGAAAAAACGTAAGAAATGACAGTCGAATTTTATTTAAATTTTTTTTTATATTTTTTTAAGGTATTGCTTGTTACTGGACAATTATACCATAGTTAATGTGAGACAATATGCGAACCAGTTTTCAAAAGTTTTTGTACGATATGCTATTTCGGCCTAACGGTTGCAATTAGTAGCCGAACGGTCCAACATGATTAATGGGCCTCAATCATATTAATGATAGGTCATTATCGTTTCTATTATTGGGCCAACGGTCCATTATGAGAATATAATCCATCGCAAATAATATCATAACAATCTATATCAGGAAAGATCAAATAACATATGAACAACCGGATATTCAGGTACAACCGTTTATATTATATTCTGTTTATATTTGATAATAATCTATATATACAGGGCTGGAGTCGCATACCGGGTACGCTCTCTGATACACCACAGAAGAAGACTGATGATGCCGAACGTAGCAAAGAAAAACAACACGACCGGGAGGCATCTGAAGACAGTCAGAATCATAATCCGCCTCCTCCCCCCAGTCCCCAGATTTCTTGTCGTTCACTGATACCATCATGCAGGCCCCTATGCCTGATCGACCTCCACCTCAGGTGGAGAAATTCGACGTCACGACAAATCTAGAACATCATTTGCGGAACTTCGTCGATTCAATGGCCTTCTACACTTAAAGTGACCCAGTAAAATGCCGGGCGTTCTCCCTGTCATTGAGGGGAGAAGCCCTCGAATGGTATTATACCCTTCCACCCAACTCGGTGGATAATTTCCGCACGCTGACAAACATGTTCACAAAGCAATATTCCACCAACCGATATGAAGAGGTGACTGCTGCCGAGCTAGTCAATCTCAGGCAGGGAAAAGACGAAACTCTCAGAGCTTTCATGCACCGATACAACCACGCCGCCCGGAGGATAAAGGGAGCCAGCCCCGAATTCATCATCAGCAGTCTGCCCAACTGCCTCAAGGCAGGATTCGTCTCTGAAAGCCTGTATGCCAAATTACCCCATACGTTGGAGGAGCTACAACAAAAGATGGCTAAGTTCATTAAAATGGAAGATCAGAGGATTTTCCGGAAGCAACAACACGAGGAGCATCCAGTAAGTGTTAACAAAAAAGAGGGCAAGCGAAAAAATGACAACGTCCGGGAACAGAAACCAATCGTGAATCTGAACCCCAGATACGACCGCTATGCGCATCTTACCGCCCCTAGAGAAAAGGTGTTGGAACGAGCTCTACAATTGAACCTCATCTTTCAAAGAAGAAAATTTCCACCGAAAAATATGGATGCGACGCAGATATGCCGATTCCATAATTCGGGGGGACATACTACTGAAGGCTGCCAGACTCTCAAGGATGAAATAGAGAAGCTAATCCGTGCCGAACATCTTCGTGAATTTGTAAAGGAAGATTAAGGCTGCGTGGGACACTCTCCTCGAAAGACACGAAGAAGCCCGGAACATGCCAAACGAAAAGGTAATTACTCACGTGACCGTTCTCGTAGTCCTCCGAGAGCGGGAACCCATAGTTAAAGGCAGGATTGCTACCATCTCAGGTGGTTTTGCTGGAGGAGGCGCTTCATCCTCAGCCCGGAAGAGACATTTGAGAAGTTTGCGCAGCATACACTCAGTAATACGCAGTCCGGCGTCAATGCCGGACATAACATTCATAAACAAAGATTTTCACGTGCCAGATCCTGATCAGGATGACCCCATGGTCATCACCGCCCGCATTGCACAATACGATGTGAGTAAAGTCCTCGTCGATCAGGGTAGTTCAGTCAATATATTATACTGGACAACTTTTCGAAGAATGGAGATTCTAGAAGATATGATTGCTCTGTTTAACGAGCAAATTGTTGGTTTTGTTGGAGAAAGAGTAGACACCCGGGGGTACATCGACTTACGAACCCACCTGGGATCCGATGATGATGGTAAAGAGCTCAGAGTTCATTTCTTGCTAGTAGAAGCAAACACGTCCTATAACGCCCTCCTAGGACGCCCATGCCTAAATGCTTTTGGGGTAATCGTGTCTACCCCACATTTGGCAATGAAATTTCCTACGGACAAGGGAAATATATGCACCGTCCGGGCGGACCAGAGAATCGCTCGCCAATGCTACGTCGCTGGCCTAAAGGTCACACCTTACAAAAGAGAGAACCGTACTGAGGCAATATTGATTGACCTTGATCCAAGGACCAATACAGACGAACGCATACAACCTGAAGGTGAGATAAGGCCTTTCATGGTGGGAAAAAATGAACAACAAACTACTTCAATCGGAGACAACCTTCAACTATCTGAAGAAAATGCATTGAAGGAGCTATTAAAGGATAACAACGACTTGTTCGCCTGGAGTGCATCCGATATGCCCGGAATCCATCCCAGTGTCATTTCACACAAATTGTCCATATTCCGAGAAGCCCGACCGGTGTCCCAAAAGAAACGACGTTTCGGCGATGAAAAGCGGTCGACCATTCGAAATGAAGTTGACAAACTCCTGAAGGCGAGGTTCATACGAGAATTAACCTATACTACATGGTTATCTAATGTAGTCATGGTAAAAAAGGCGAACAGACAATGGAGGATGTGTGTGGACTTCACGGACCTCAATAAAGCATGCCCCAAGGACTCTTATCCGCTTCCCAATATCGACCATTTAGTAGATGGAGCGTCCGGGCACACTGTTCTTAGTTTCCTGGATGCCTATTCGGGGTATAATCAGATCCCGATGCATGCCCCGGACAGAGAAAAGACAGCTTTTATTACAGAGCACGCAAATTACTGCTTTGATGTCATGCCGTTCGGTCTGAAAAATGCGGGCGCCACTTATCAACGCCTAATGGATAAAGTCTTCCATAATCAGATAGGCCGTTGCATGGAAGTATACGTCGACGATATGGTAATACGAAGCCACACACATGCGTCTAAATCCTAACAAATGCACTTTCGGGGTGTCCGCCGGAAAATTCTTGGGTTTCATGTTAATCCATCGAGGAATAGAGGCGAATCCAGACAAGTGTAGGGTAATATTGGAGATGACAAGTCCCACTAAATTAAAAGATGTCCAGTGCTTGGTCGGACGTCTTACAACTCTATCACAATTCATACCCAGGCTCTCTGATCACATCAGGCCTATTTTGAAGAATATGAAAAAAGACGTGCCTCGACATTGGGACAACGACTGCGAAGAGACCTTTTCTAAAGTGAAATGCATTCTGACCAGTCCACCTATCATGGCCCGTCCAACCAAGGGGTTCGATTTACAGCTCTATTTGGCCGCATCCAGCCATTCGATAAGCGCAGCTCTCATCCAGGAACATCCTGATTTTAAGCTGATATATTTTATCAGCCGAACCCTGCAGGGACCAGAAGAAAGATACTCTCATGTAGAGCAAGTGGCGCTCGCCTTGCTCACAGCAGCGCGACGTCTCCGGCCGTATTTTCAAAGTCATCAGGTGGTCGTCCGGACGAATCATCCGATCGCCAAGATCCTTCGAAAGCCTGATTTGGCCGACAGAATTGTGGCCTGGGCGATCGAGTTATCTGAGTTCGGTTTACAATATGAACCTCAAGGTTCTGTTAAAGGTCAGCACTTAGCTGACTTTATAGCAGAAGCGTACCATCCGGAAGAGCCCAACGTTTGGCATCTTAATGTAGACGGGTCTTCTGACAAAAGAGGAGGCGGCGCCGACATTGTATTAGAAGGACCGAGCGACTTGCTAATCGAACAGGCGGTTAGTTTTAACTTCCAACTCAGCAATAACCAAGCGGAATATGAAGCTCTCATTAGCGGCTTATTATTGGCCAAAGAGTTGGAAGTCAACCATCTGAAGTGCATAATGGACTCTCAGCTAGTCGTGGGGCAGCTTAACGGCACTTTTCAAGTCAAGGACGATCATTTGCTGCGTTATTATCATAAGGTCAATGATTTGATCAAATCATTCACCAGTTTCTCTGTGACCCACATACCCTGATCACAAAATTCCCGGGCAGATCTGTTGTCAAAGTTAACTCATTCTCGAGAAAAATCCCAACTATCTTCAGTGATCAAAACTACACTGCACAAGACTTTGTTGGAAGCATGCGCCGCTAACGTGACTGCACCACAAACCGATTGGCGACAGGACATAATACAACTCATGATTCACCAAGAACAGGGTGGACGGCTCAATATACTAGATTCTAAACGAATTGCCTGTTACATGTTAGTGGGTGACGACCTGTACCGGCGAGGTTACACTACCCCGTTGCTAAAGTGTTTATCTGATGAAGAAGCAAAGTACGTTATGCAACATCAGGGGGTTTGCGGTTCACATTCAGGAAAGAGGATGTTGAAAGCTAAAGTTCTAAGAGCCGGATTTTACTGGCCTTCTACGGAACAAGATTGTGCAACATTCGTACAGAAATGTATCTCATGCCAATCCCATGGACACAACTTACGAGTTCCGCCCTCAGAATTACACGAGATCATCTCCCCGTGGCCCTTCGCACAGTGGGGAATGGACATTGTCGGGCCTCTTCCGGTCGGGAAGGCGTAATGCAAATACCTATTGGTCACAGTCGATTACTTCACTAAATGGATTGAGGCAGAAGCCCTCGCGATAATAAGTGCTCAAAAGGTACAAAATTTTATCTGGCGCCTGATTTACAGGTTTGGACTACCACACAAAATCATAACTGATAACGGTCGGCAATTTGTTGAACGAAAATTAGAGGATTTCCTCAAAGGTCTGGGCATTAAACATGTCACAAGCTCAGTTGAGCATCCGCAAACAAACGGGCAGGCTGAGTCAGCCAATAAAGCCATCATTTCTGAGTGAAAGAAGAGACTAGGGCGTGCAAAAGGATTGTGGGTCGAAGAATTACCTAAAGTACTGTGGGCATACAGGTGCACACCGCATGGTTCGACGGGGGAAACCCCCTTCAACCTCACTTATGGAACGAATGCAATGCTTCCGGTCGAAGTTGGCGAACCCACTATACGACGACAGATGCAAGATATGAGCATTAATGAAAACTTGCTAAGGGTTAATCTGGACACTCTTCCTGAAAGACGTGAAGTAGCCATGATACGAAATGCAGCCCAGAAACGACTACTCGTACGACGATACAATACAAAGGTCAAACCGTGAAGTTTTACCACAGGCGACCTTGTTTGGAGAAAATGAGGAGAAGCTCGCAAAGAGAAAACGTCCGGCAAGTTATCAGACAACTGGGAAGGACCTTTCCGCGTCACTGAAGATTTGAAGAACGGTGCATACCGATTGGAGCATTTAAACGGAAAGGCCATTCCAAATACATGGAACGCCACACATTTAAAGTTCTACTATAGTTAGAATTTCAGATTTACTGCCTTTCAGATTTACTGCTTTACAAACATTTGTTAATGATATTTCAATGCAATTATTCAGTTTATCATTCACCAATTCAAAAAGCTTACGGACTAAATGTCTGAATTACTCAAGGCAGCACTTGCCTTCCGGACTAAACGTCCGA
>NW_014543114.1:1312107-1318852 GCF_000741045.1 Vigna radiata var. radiata | reverse complement strand
GTCTGAATTACTCAAGGCAGCACTTGCCTTCCGGACTAAACGTCCGAACGGACTAAAAGTCTGAATTACTCCAAGCAGCACTTGCCTTCCGGACTAAACGTCCGAACGGATTAACTATCCGAGTTCTTGAAAGCAACACTTGCCTCCTACATTTAAGGCGACGTTTGCAGGGTAACGCCATTAAAACTAAAAGTTTAGGATAAGCAATTTTGCAGCTCCTTTCAAGACATCATCATTCAGACATGAAGAGGCCAACATTCCCGGATGGCCACCGCATTCAAGCCGAAATCGGGCGCTTCTGCATAAGCAAGTAAGTTCACTTGAGTTCATATTAACTAAGTTACTTTGAAGAAAAATTCCCGCTGAACTGTCAGCGAAATAAAACCCCTTGTTACGCCAAAACGGCGAAGGGTAACAACACACTTATGAGATAAGAAAAAATTACAAATCTAGCCGAGGGCCGAAAACCTTCAAAATGTGCATATAACATTGCGCTAGGGGCCGAAAGCCTTAGACCTATATTAATTCCCAAACGATTGCATAACAGAAATCAAGATTATCAAAAGCAGCAAATAAACAAACATTCAGAATTACAAAAGAGTTAAAAAAGGAGTTTTATGGTCATCAACAGAGTAATGAAGATTCGCCTAAAGATCTAAGCTTTTTCGGTATTTACTTCCTCAACGATGGCCTTCTCAGGAGCGGGCACTTCACTGACATCGATGGTCACGTTGCTGGTTTCTCCCGATGGGGCAACAGGCTGTACATCAGCAGGAGCATCCTCTTCTTCTTCTTCCTCACCATCTGAGTAGGTTCCAGCAGGAACCTCTTTGGACGTGATCATTTTTCCATGGAGAATATCCTTCTCCACGTCCAGAGGAAGGTCCTGTAGAGGCCGATCGAGCAGGAAGGCAGCTTGCCTAATCGCCTTTTTAAACCCACGGGTATGCTCCAGAATGATTGCTTCTGCCATCTGCCTTTCTTGAGCCTTGGCCGCCATTAAGGAACTCTTCAAAGTATTCCTTTCAATGGTCACTTCATTCAAAGCCTTTCGGGTGGAGGCAAGATCAGCAGTTTGACGATCCGTTTCCTTCTTGGCAGCCTAAAGGGATTTAGTTAAATTCTCAAGAATGACACGACCCTCATTGATTGTTTTCTCAGCCGCCTCATATCTTGGTCCGCATTCGGAATGGATAAGTGTGAGATCCAGTAATTGCTTTTGTAGGCCTTCAATGTCGACCTTCTCCTGGTCACCCATATTGTCTAATTCAATGGCAGAGGCGGTAGCACGGACGCAAAACTCCAAAATATGTTGGCTGAGTTGTTGGCGAGACGTATTCTTCAACACCTTCATCTCGGCCAGGTCGAGCTTGGTGTCTATCTTGTACCCAAGATCGAAGCTGGCATCCCATACGCCGTTCGGAAGCTCACGATCGGCCTCAGGGTGTCCGGACTCGTCGACAGCAGGCCTCTTTGCGGGGTTCCTCATTCTTTTCCCGGACGAGACTTCTTTAGGTTGGGGAACCACCCTCCTTTTTCTTTTCAACGAACAGACAGGTTACATGTAAAAGAAATGCCTTTCAGAGCTATGTTTATGATGAAAGACCTTTTCGTCTTCTCGACAGGGGGCTAATCTCACAGAACGCCCATAACTCAAATTCCTAAGGATACAACTATTCTCTATCCAAAATTCTAAAGATGCTTTGTTTACAAAAGAGCTATAGATGTCGTTAACATCTCGTGATGCCCATTCATAGTTAATAACATCAGTGTAATTTTCGGCGTGGTCGTCCACTGCGACGCCGCCGTGAATAAAAACCCTACTACCATGAACAAGGGTGTAAATACCTACTTGGTCTGCGTTGGAAGGCCTATCGGACGAACTGGTTGGTATCTCTTGCCCCCTTTCTTCCACCACTGACGACGGCGAACCAAGATTAAAGGAAGAGCTCATAATTACCTGAAGAAATGGAGTTACTAGGAGATAGGGAAAACGATGTTCTGGCGAAGCAAGAAGAGGAAAAGAGTGCTCTAAGGCTTGAGGAACAGAGGAAATGAAAGTGGCGGTTGCAGAAAACCCTACATTAATTACCCTATAACTGGCAGAAACCGTCAGAGAAACCCTTGACCGTTGGATCGAAATGATCTGACGGCCACGCGATCAAAACTCTTCAACTCCTCACAGGGCGGGAAAAAATTAATAATGATTTGGAATTCAATCGACGCGTTTCAAAACGCTGCGTTAAGGTAAGAATACTTTTGTGACGAATGAATGACTGGCTACTTAGGGTAACTTATGATCGCTCGGTACGCCAAAACTACATCTCATATAAGGCGGTCGGTCAGTTGAGATTGCTCGCTGCAAGAAACCGGTCGGCCAAAATTCCCTTGCACTTTAAAGTCCTACATTCAATCGTTGTTCAAAGCCCAACGCTTCATTTGGACTTGGGGGGATGATGTACGATATGCAATTTGGGCCGAACGGTTGCAATTAGTAGCCGAACGGTCCAACATGATTAATGGGCCTTAATCATATTAATGATAGGTCATTATCGTTTCCATTATTGGGCCAACGGTCTATCATGAGAATATAATCCATCGCAAATAATATCTTAACAATCTATATCAGGAAAGATCAAATAAGATATGAACAACCGGATATTCAGGTACTACCGTTTATATTATATTCTGTTTATATTTGATAATAATCTATATATACAGGGCTGGAGTCGCATACCGGGTACGCTCTCTGATACACCACTTTGCCTTACAATATTCTTAAGTGATTTCACTCTGCATTCTCATATTGAGAACTTTCAGCCTTGCTTTCAAGGCTCATCACCACTCACCCTGACTTGGGCATCGGAGTGCCATTGCAGGTACCTCCCCCTCCCCGGTCGAAGCTCGGAGATTCCGGACGGTTGAAGATTAGAAGACAGCGGGAGCGCCACGTCATCCAAGTTAGTCCATTCGATCCCCAAAATATTCATACCGAAACAGTTTTCTTTATAAATATTCTTGTTTTTTAATGCTATTAAAAATATCTATAGCTAAACTATATACTGCATCTCATTTTCTTTATCAACAAATTAAGTTTTATTAAGCAAATTAAGATTGCGAAATACAAACAAGTGTACTTTTACATCAAAATCATTCTTAGCTAGTAATCTTTTAAGTATTTTTTTCTTCTAATCATAACAACACATAGCTAATTCCATCAAATATATTTTTGGCTCTTAGCTATTTATGATAAAAAAACATCAAGTTTCATAAACAAATCACTTATGATTTAAAAAAGTATTCATCCAACAAATCAATTATGAATTTATCAAGAATTTTATTTTTCAACAAAGTCACTTTTGACTTAAGACAAATAAAACGTTTTTATGATAAACAAATAACAAGTTTCGCTCGCGAAATAGGATAATGTCTTTTGATGTATGCAAGATCTAACAATCTCTATTAGTTTGATATATTATAACAAAGAATGCTTTTAAAAAACAATATGAGTGCAAAAATATTTTAGCTGTACTTTAACATTTATGCAATTTAGGCTCTATCTTTGTTCTTTTTCATAGACGACTTTATATAGAGGTGGAAGAAAAATGTTGTTTCAAAACCATTTCTTGTATTTGAGTTAAGTTTAGACTTATTTGAATGTCTTCCTTATATTTGATGAGTTTTATAATGGAAGATAAATTAAATGTCCTCTTCGTATGAATTATGTGTGTTTCGGTATATTTTTTTGGGGACCCTGACATATACATAACAATATGCACACTAGCAAACAAGTAAGCATTCTATCAGATTATACATTCACAAATAACATACAAAGACCATAACACCATACTGACTAGATTGAATGCATTTTGTTGATACCAATGACCGACCACATGATTTGACCATCTGGACTAGTATGAAATGTCGAGTTCCAAGGGTTTGTGCACAATGAAATAGAACGTTTTTGTTTGGTTTCCCCAAACAAGTAACAGTTGTGTCACACGCAAAATGCCTTTCTTCTTTTCATTGCACCCTTATCCAACATTTTTAATCTGCTAGGATTAAACTACTTATTTTAACTTCTGATTTATTTATTTTTGTGTTTCTTTTTAGTACAATTCTATATTTTGGTTTTGAGCATGGATTGAATCAAGAACATATTTTTCTTCTTCTCTTGCTTGCAACTTTACTTATTCTTGCTTAATGGAAGGGAGATCTATCACTCCTTTTCTTGCATTGTTCATTTGAATGTTGAAAGCTTGAGCTTGGAGGTGGTTCTTTGCATTTTCATGGTGGTTTCTTTGGTTGAACCAAGACCCAATTTTCATTTTCGTTTCCTCTTTGCTGCACCATTCAAGTGATTATATTTTGGTTTCCCTTGTTGAATGAAAAAGAATATGGTTCCTATTGAGTTTTGGAGTGAAGAAAGTTTGAGTTGATTCATGATTGTTTGAGCTAAAGAGACACTAACCTTTTCTGACGTGGCTTTCCCGCTTTCTGGCGCTTGGATTGACCAGATTGCTCGCTTTTCTTCAACTTTGTCCGCTTGGTTGCCTTTTATCTGGGTTGTTCGATGATCTCCAAGCTTTGACCGAGGGGGGAGGTACCTGCAATGGCACTCCNACGCTCAAGTTANGAGCGGTTTGATGAACCTCGGTTCATAATAGAGTATTTAGTGATTTTATGATCACTGTAGAGTATTTCTGAGTGTGATTGGAGAGTAATTTGAAAGTGATTCGAAGATGATAGGAAGATACCTGGCTTGTGGCCTTGGCTCTCTATTTATCATTTGTCTCATGGACCTTAAACTGATATAAGCCCAACAGAATAAAATATAAACAGAATATAATATAAACAGACTTACCTGAAAATAGATATTCTTAATTATTTAATATTTTGTTTATCAATATCTTTAATAAGATATTCTTGATTATTTTATATCTTTAGTAAGATATATTGTAACCGTTCGGCCCTTGATATCATATTGTACAATATGATATCAAAGTTAGGCTTTAGCCATGGTTAACTGTAGGACTTATGAGTTCGAGGGAGGTTGTTCTCATTGTATTAAGGAGCTTGCTTTGCAAGTGCTTCCGAGAGGGATTTACCTCTTCGGCCTTCAACATGAACCGAGAGGGATTTACCTCTCGGCCTTCAACATGAACCGAGAGGGATTTACCTCTCGGCCTTCAACATGAACCGAGAGGGATTTACCTCTTCGGCCTTCAACATGAACCGAGAGGGATTTACCTCTCGGCCTTCAACATGAACCGAGAGGGATTTTAGGGATTTTACGTCTTCGGCCTTCAACATGAACCGAGAGGGATTTACCTCTCGGCCTTCAACATGAACCGAGAGGGATTTACCTATCGGCCTTCAACATGAACCGAGAGGGATTTACCTCTCGGCCTTCAACATGAACCGAGAGGAATTTATCTCTTCGGCCTTTAACATGAATCAAGAGGGATTTACTTCTCGGTCTTATTCATTAACGGGAGGGATTTACCTCTCGGCCGAGGGGGATTTACCGCTCGGTCTTCTTCATTAACTTTTGACGAGAGGAATTTACCTCTCGGCCGAGAGGGATTTACCGCTCGGTCTTTGTTTTCAACTTTCTAATTGACGAGAGGGATTTACCTCTCGGTTTTTTCTTCGACGAAAGGGATTTACCTCTCGACCGAGAGGGTCTTACCACTCGGTCTTTGTTTTCAACTTTGTAGTTGACGAGAGGGATTTACCTCTCGGTTTTTTCTTCAACGAGAGGGATTTACCCCTCTGCCGAGAGGAATTTACCACTTGGTCTTTAACCTCATATTCTTTCTAGGAGACTGTCTTTGATTTATAGTCCATGGGGGACTGTGTTTGATTTATAGTCTTCTGACTTGTTTGATATATAATATAAAAAATATAGACGAGACCGTTCGGTCTTTGGTTGAATGTTTGAAGAATCCATTTTAAAATGCTTCATGGCCGGTAATGAATTGTGAGTCCTAAACTTCAACAGGCTCTCGAGACAAAAAACAACAAAAGAAAACTCCCTCTGCTGTGATGAAAGAGTTAGCTTATAATAGCCTAGTAGTGAAAAATCCTTTAAGTAGGATACGTTCGCCGATTCTCCTTTGGAGAATGGAATGCCAATATAACAATTGATCAAAGCAATTTATGTAATTTTCAATTTTGCAGGTCTTATTAAAAGTGGTGCCCAGTTCCGTACTATTACGGAGATTGAAAATGTATGTTACATTATTATATTATAATATAAAACAAGTGCACCAGTACATATCACGTTATTATATTATTAATTATATATATATCTTTAATATATATAATGGTTGTTGCAACTAAGGCTGGGCAAAAATAACTGATCTGTACTGTACTGCAGTTAACTGTATTATATTGTACTAAAAATAACTGATCCATTTCTAGTAACAGTTCAGTATACTATCTTATGGTTCAGTTTTTAAAAACTGAACTTATAACAGTTACAGTTCAGTTAACTGTAAGAACTATATCTACTCTTACATCTTCTATAATTTCAGTTCAATTGTTTCATCTTGTTAAGAAAACTTTATTTAATAATAAAATATTAAAAAAAATAACTGTTCACATAAAAAAATAATAATTAATTTTTTAAGACAACTTTTTTATTTATCAATAAAAATAAAAAATGTAATTTATATTTTTATATTTTTTAAGTTATATAAATAAATAAATATATAAATACATTCCTTTTATATATATGAAA
>NW_014543114.1:1299526-1310831 GCF_000741045.1 Vigna radiata var. radiata | reverse complement strand
ACGCTCAAGTTAGGAGCGGTTTGATGAACCTCGGTTCATAATAGAGTATTTAGTGATTTTATGATCACTGTAGAGTATTTCTGAGTGTGATTGGAGAGTAATTTGAAAGTGATTCGAAGATGATAGGAAGATANCTGGCTTGTGGCCNTGNCTCTCTATTTATCATTTGTCTCATGGACCTTAAACTGATATAAGCCCAACAGAATAAAATATAAACAGAATATAATATAAACAGACTTACCTGAAAATAGATATTCTTAATTATTTAATCTTTTGTTTATCAATATCTTTAATAAGATATTCTTGATTATTTTATATTTTTAGTAAGATATATGGTAAACGTTCGGTCTTTAATATCATATTGTACAATATGTATTTCACTTCTTCAAGTAACATTTCGAAAGCTAATTGGACTTAATAGGTCTTGCTTAAGGAGCCTTTACTTGAAGTCATGTAAAGAGCAAATTTATATTACACATATAATCATTTTCATTGTCGACAACGCAAGTGCATGGGAGTTGGTGAAATAAAGTTGTTTTAGTTTGAGTTTCAAGAAATAATGTCATAAATGCTTTAAAGTGGATTATCTTTGTCAAATGACGAAAACAAAATTCACTACAGCATAAAATGAACATATAGATATTCGTACAATACAATGTTATATCTGTATTTTTATATTTTTAGAGCGTGTAAATACTTATCAAACATAAAGTAAGACTATATACAAACTACAAGAAAAAGCCTAAATAGTAACGCATTTATGAAACAACAAATAATTAGTTACTATAATAACTAATTTAGATACAAACTTATAAATTAAAAATTATCAGTATTTAAAATAGTCTCTATTATAAATGTACGGTAGTATGTCTCCTACGACCGGTTACAATCGAACGGTTAAGACTGATCCAACTTTATTGGGCTCAGGGCCCATCGTGTTAACAATATCATATATTTACGGTATCATATATTTACAGTATCATATATTTACAGTATCACATATCTCGTATCAAATAATATCCCAACAGAGATATATTAGGTGAGTTTGTTTATATTTCATTCTGTTTATATTTTATTCTGTTCTATTGATTTTATATCAATCCAAAGCCTATAAATAAAGAGCAAAAGGCTCCAATCAAGGTACACTCACATTCTCTCACACTCATACTTTCACACCTAATTGAGTTCCAACCCTCTCTCTGTTCTAAGCATCCACTTGCTGAGGATTGAGGGTCTCCCTACACCGACATCTAACTTGATCGTCGGAGTGCCTTTACAGGTACCTCCCCCCCGGGTGAAGGTTGAAGTTTGGCGGACGGTCTGAGGAACGAACGACGGAGGCATTTGAAGATCTCACATCAGAAGGAAGCAGAATCGCGTCATTGAGGTTAGTGCTTTCGGTCCCAGAAATTCTTACCGAAACATTTTGGCGCCCACCGTGGGGCCTAAAGCGAAGACTCCCTATGGTGACCACTAGAAGCATGGACGGTACTGATCATACGGAACTCATAAGACGACTTCAGGCTCAACTGGAGGAACAAACCCAGATGATTCGTCAACAACAGGAGGCCCACCAGAAACTTGTTGAAGAAATAGCCCAACTAAAAGAAAGACGACCGGAGATGACAGAGGACAACAGCCGCACTGGCGATCACAATGATGGTCACCACAACGGCCGGAATAATGGTCGCCGTGATGACAACGGTCGCCCTCCGCGATCGCCCGAATTGCTACCTTTCACTGAAGAAGTTATGCAAGCTACAATGCCCGATCGGCCTCCCCCTCAAATTGAAAAATTTGACGGGACGACGGACCCCGAGCACCATCTCCGAAATTTCGTCGACTCCATGACTTTTTATTCCAACAGCGATCCAGTCAAATGCAGGGCTTTCTCCCTGTCTCTCAAAGACGAAGCCCTAGAATGATATTATACTCTTCCTCCGAATTTTGTTGACAGTTTTTCCACTGTAACCACTCTCTTCAAAAGACAATTTTCGGCCAACCGGAGGGAGAGGGTGTCCGCAGCTGAACTCGTCAATCTCAAACAAGGGAGAGACGAACCGCTAAGGACATTCATGCGCAGATACTCTGAAGCAGCCAGAAGAGTGAAAGGTGTCTCCCATGAGTTCATCATCAACAACCTCCCTAACTGCCTTAAACCGAGGTTCGTCTCAGAAAATCTATATGCCGAATTACCGAAAACATGGAGGAATTACATGAAAAGATGACCAAATTTATCAAAATGGAAGATCAATGGCATTACCGCAAAAAGATTGAAGCTCCCGCGACAGATACTAAACGCGATGATCAGCGATCGCATGACAGGGGTCGTAATCAAAGGCCCCCTCGAAGATGACTTCCTGCTCCGCTCGGTCCTCGCTATGACCACTATGCACACCTTACTGCTCCGAGGGAAAAGGTGTTCGACAAAGCCCTCCAAACCAACCTGATCACCGTTCACAGACGACGCACGCCCAGAGATGCGGACAGATCTAAAATATGTCGGTTTCATGATAACTGAGGACATGCCAGGGCCTTAAAGACGAAATCGAAAGGTTAATCCGTGCGGGATTTACAGTATTTAAAATAGTCTCTATTATAAATGTACGGTAGTATGTCTCCAACGACCGATTACAATCGAACGGTTAAGACTGATCCAACTTTATTGGGCTCAGGGCCCATCATGTTAACAGTATCATATATTTACGGTAGCATATATTTACAGTATCATATATTTACAGTATCACATATCTCGTATCAAATAATATCCCAACAGATATATATCAGGTGAGTTTGTTTATATTTCATTCTGTTTATATTTTATTATGTTCTATTGATTTTATATCAATCCAAAGCCTATAAATAAAGAGCAAAAGGCTCCATTCAAGGTACGCTCACATTCTTTCACACTCATACTTTCACACCTAATTGAGTTCCAACCCTCTCTCTATTCTAAGCATCCACTTGTTGAGGATTGAGGGTCTCCCTACACCGACATCTAACTTGATCGTCGGAGTGCCTTTACAGGTACCCCCCCTGGGTGAAGGTTGAAGTTTGGCGGATGGTTTGAGGAACGAACGGCGGAGGCAACTAATGTAGTTAAAATCTTCACAACTAATGTTAAAAACATTAGTACAAAAACGTTGTTTAACGTTAGTTATTTTGGGCTTTTAACATCTATTAAACAACCGACGTCATTTTTAGTGACGTCAATGGGACGTCAGACGTGAATATACCGACGTCTATAATGACGTCAGTCAGTGCCATGTCCGACGTCACTAAATGTCGAAGGAGGCATAACTGGACGTCTAAAGACATTATATAGACGTTGGTCAGAGCAATAACCGACGTCGAAGAGACACTAAAGACTTCGAAAATGGCACTGACTGACGTCTAAAAGGTACTATAGACGTCAGTGTATACATTAACCGACGTATAATACAGTGGTTGTATTTTAGTGCAGTTTTGTTCCTGTCTTTGGATAACCTAGTAGCACAATCTCTTTTTTCTAGTTTCCCCCAAAAAAAGCTTGCTTCTTTTGAATTTCTTATGGCATGTCAACCCAAAACCGAACCTGGGTTGTTGCTTAGTTCCATTTTCATCCGCAAAAGGGAAAAATCACGGTGAAACGATAACTAGGCAACGACCCAGGGTCGTTTTTGGGTTGAAATGACAAAAGAAATTCACAAGACGTCGCTTTTTTTGGGAGGCAGCTAGCAAAGGGAGAATGTGTTACTACGTTACCCCCAAGAAAGGAACAAAAGTGCACTAAAACACAACACAAAGAAAGCAAATTTTAATCAGTTGAACCAGAAGATAATCGATGAAAGACTAAACAAAGTTTAAACGGTAAGCATAAAAAAAAACCACCTGGGATGCAATGCCGGAAGAGATAAAAAGAAGAGGAGGAAGACAATAAAGATATCATAAACAATAATGCAATGCCGCAAGAGAGAAACAAGAGAAAAAGGAGAAGAGAGGAAGACGATATTAGAAACTGAATGTCATGAAAAGTCTGCGGTTTATTTAAAATGAAATGGAGCGTCGGTTGCTTGCGAAACAGACATCTATAGTCACCTAGACGTCGGTTCTCTAACTAATTCGACGACCAAGTTAACATTTAAATTGACTTTTTGAATGCCCATTAGACGTCGGTTTAAGGGGGAGCCGACGTCTAGGAAGCTGAATCGATTGACGTTCCATTTCTTGTCAGGGATGTTGACGACAATTGTGAAGGGACGCCTGGGAATCAGGTGAAGATGATTAATTACAGGCACGTAGACGTCGGGCCCGAAAAACACCGACGTCTCAATTGCAAAAATTTTTGTCTTCCCGCCTTCTAGACAGGCCATAGACGTCAGTTTTTTGACTACATGACGTCTAAGAGCATTAATTGCAGCCTAGTAAATGTCGGCCCCCATTAAAATCGACGTCAATAGACTGTCTTCTCGCCTACCTCAGGCCATTAGACGTCGGTTTTTGACTACATGACGTCTAAGCGCCTGAGAATTAGGTGAAGAGCATTAATTGCACGCCAAGTAGACGTCAACCCCGTTAAAATCGACGTCAATAGACTGTCTTCTCGCCTACCTCGGGCCATTATACGTGGGTATAAGTCAGAATTGACGTCTACAGTATTATGGATGTTGCCTCCTTGTTAAACCGACGTCTAGATTACCAACTTATTTATGATAATGCCACTGTTCGCTAATATATGTCGGTCTACCTACGCACCGACGTCTTATGGGTGACATTAAACAACGTTTTTGCACTAGTGAAACCAATTTAATTATCAATTCACAAATAAATTATGATTTTCTATTTATAATAGATACTATTTTTTATATTAATAATTTTTAATTTATAAATTAAAATTTAAATTCATCACTATAATAAATAATTAGTAATTTTTTTTTTCTAAAATTGATTATTATTTAAACATTTTCTTACATTTACAATATTATATCGATTAATAGACAAACCATTGTATCGGTATATTATTTATACTTTTTAACTTTTAACACTAAATGAAAATAATTCAATATGTTAAATTTTCCCTAACGCAAAATATTTCATTACTCTACTTTAAAAAATACTTTTAATTGTTTATGCAGTAAACATTTCACACTTTATGTTAGTACAAGTAAATTTCAATCTTTCAGTTAAATATTATGTTTAATTTTCATCCTTCGAGATCACATTTACATAGTTGTAATATAAGTTTATAATTATTAATTTACCTTTTCAGTATTTTAAGAATTATTGATTATTTATAATTATGATTGTTAATTACAAGAACGTTTGAAAATACTAATTTTAGATTTTTAAAAGTAAGAATATTATTTCAATTATTCAATTCAATTAATTATTTCAACTTAACTTAGTTACCCTAAGATTTATTTAAGTTATTTAAAGTCAGACTAAATTTAACTTTGTCTTAATTTTTTCAGTAAATCCTAAATCTTGTAATTCCTTTTAAAATTAAAACATAAAAGGAAAAGATATTTAAAATTTTAACCTTCTATTATATTATTTAAATGTAAATTGTTAAGAAAAGATTGTTTAAAAACTCAAGTTTTAAAATTTAACAAATAACATTAAATGAAATATCAGTTTGAAGTAATGTTGTTTTAAAAAAATAACGTCTAAGAAAAATTCCATAGAACATGTTTTCTAAACCAAAACAAGCTTATAATAACGATTTCTAAACTATATTGATTGACAAAGAAAAATTTTATTAACAACTTCTAGAGAAAGGAAACGTTTTTATTAAAGAATTATTTAATAAACTATATGTATTATAAACAACTTTTTACAGATAATTATCTTACTAAAAGAGTGTTTATCTCAAATGCTAACACTAAAGATTAAAATATGTTTTATTCAAAACAATGTTTATTTAAGCAATCGTTTTATGAAATGTATCGTGTAACGAAAGCTCGCTAAACACGACATATCTCAAATAGTTTTTGGCTATAAATGTATCTCATGTTTTACACCGTCTGATAATCATATTTTGAATCTTTACTAAATGATGCATATATTAATGAGTTGACAAATGATAAATGTTTTGAACACACAATGCACTTTAAGTATGATCCACATTCAAAATATTTAATGCATATACTATATTTAATATCTTGTATTTTCATTATGTTATTTTCAAATTATTATTCCGTTTAATATTATTTGGTTAAATTTTAAAACATGAAAACATTTAGGTACATGTAGACAATTTTATCTTAACAAATACTAGAGTTAATATCTTACACGCAAAGTGTTTCATGACATATAACTTTTTAATAATTGCAAAGCTTAATGAAAATAATTAATTTAATTTTCTTTTAAAATGTATTATTAATAAAACTTTATTTTATAATTAATTACTTTTGAAATTTTCGTTATGTACTTTTTTTTATAAAATGAGAGGTTTTGATTCATAATTTCACATGCTTCATATGATCCATTAAGAGACAAAATTGCTTTCCTTTCCTAGGCAAAAGTTTGCAGCACCTTGGGTATTTGTTCCATTTCACAACATGCTCTCAGATTGGAGTTGAAAATGAAAAGAAAAGGAAACTATTTCCAATGCACAAAAGTTTCTTAATGGAGGGTTCTCTCTTACTTGGTAATTCGGGCACAAATTCCATATATGGTAAGTAAGGACCACGAAAACCCACACAATGATATAATGGAACCCTAAACCCTAGCTAGTACCATATGGCATCAAATGTCATTACAAAGTTTCACATGGCATCTCCTCCAACATGTCATTTCTCACAAAAGAAAGGTGCAAAGCTTCCAACCAATGATAATGGGAAACAGTTAAACTAATTTATATAAAAATATAATAAGAGTGTTTATTTTTTTATTATGCAAAAGGTAGTACAGAGAAATTCATCTAAAATAATAACTTAATATTTACTTTTAAAAGAAGTGGTAATGCATGCAGTTGAATATGGGTTTGGTACGGTCAATAGTGAAAAAAATAGTTGTTTTATGAAAGTGGTGGGGGAGGAAATGTATATAAAAGTTAAACATGTGAAATGACAGGGCATGATAGAAAATTTGTTTGATGATGGCATGGTTGAAACAAGAGAAAATGTATAATCACTTTGCCAAAGGAATTTTTAGATTTTTGTTTCGTTCCACATGTTTGGTCTTGAGAAATTCTTAATTTGTTTTGACATTTTTAGTTGGCTGTGATTGGTTTATGCCTTAATGCAGGGATAGGGATGCACTTGAGAAGAGAATGGGGATGGAATTATTTAGTTAAAAAAAAGGAAGAAGTAGTATTTTTCTTTAAAAAATTATAAAATTCATACACCTTCGAATCAGCTAGCTGTCATGTTTTTAGTTTATTGATTGGTTAACTGTGAGTTGTGTGACCGAAATATTTTAATGGGCTCGGAAATATTTTCAATAACAACTCTAAATATAGAAAGTTGATTATTGAGTATATTGTAATCACAATTAGAACATTTAATTTTAATATTTTTGAATTATAATTGAGTTTGTTTAATTGGGATTAATAAGCTTGAATTTTAACTTTCTCGAATTATAATTGAGTTTATTCAATTGGGATTAATAAGATTTAATTAAAATTATTGATTAAAATCAATTTTTAAATTCTTGGTAGACATTAGATGATTAATTAAAGAGTTTATTTAGTTGAATTTTACTATATGTTTTGATATGTTATCCATGAGTTTTGATGTTATGCATAGATATTTTTTAAACCTTCTAATTTGTGCAGTGTATAGTTCAAGTATAAGAAAACTTACAAGTTATTTATAGATGATATATTTGATAAATTTATGGATGATGTTAGAAAATTGATTTTGGGATTTTCCAATAATTGATAGAAAGAGATTGTAAGCTTAAAAAGGAAATAAAGTGTTTTTAGAGATGAAAAAGAGATGATTCATGAATCGTCTAGTCAGTGTATGACTAAAATCATATACAACGAGTGCATATTTAAAATCATTTAGTTAGTATATTGTTATAATTGTCTAATCAATATATTGCTAAAATATTTACTTTGTGTATCATTAAACTCGTCTACTTTATAAACCATTAGACTTGTCTACTCTATAGACCACTAGACTTGTTTAATAGTTTAGAGGCCCATTAGATTGTCTATCATGTTGGACCTTTTGTAAACAAAATATTCTACCTTGGAGTATCTTTTTCTCTAGATTTTTTGCATCACAATATGATAATTTAGATCATTTAAACCACTGAATCCTTTGTAATGTAGTTTGTTGAAATTTATTTTCCACAATGAACATAAAAAAGAAAAATTTATCAACATTGATTACTATGAATCAAATAAGGTTTAAACCCTTTTTTGGTCCCTAAGTTAAGTTCTGATGTTTAGTTTAGTCCTCGCTTTTAAAAATGTCAACCTTTAGTCCCTATGATATGAAAAATGTATCAGATTAGTCCTCATGACAACACATAATGAACAATAAATCACAAGTTTTCATACCTAGGTATCCAATATTTTGTGATTTGTTAACGGAAGGTGTTATGAACAACAAATCACTTAATAAAAAACTTGTGATTTGTTAACGGATAGGACAAATTTGATACATTTTTCATATCATAGGGACTAAAGGTTGACATTTTTAAAAGCGGGAACTAAACTGAACATCAGAACTTAACTTAGGGACCAAAAAAGAGTTTAAACCGTCAAATAAATAGAAACCTCAATGAATGCATTTTTATGCACTCATACATAATTTAATCTTAAATTTATTGTTTAATAATTGTATTTAAATTTGTTGTTTTAACAAGGATTTCCTCAAAAGTGATAAAATGAGCTTGGAATGAAATAATGTTAAAGGCAATTATTTAAGCCATTTTAGACAAAAGTTGTTCTAGGTGAACGACATACGCTAGATACTTTAGCTAGAATAGTCTAATTAGAGAGTCTAGTTTATGAAATTTGTCTAAATGACTTGTTAAATCATTTATTTACAGAATTGTAAGGATATTATATAACTGTATAGATTGTTCTTGAGCATTCTAATGTGTTTTGTGTAGCTGAAGTAAAATTAAACTCATAAGTTATCAATACATTATACAATTTTTTAATTGTTTAATGCCGTATAAATGATACAACCATGGCTAATTCAAATATTTTCCAATGACAAAAACAAATTAAGATCTGGAGCTTAATTCTAAGAAAGTTGGAAGATTAGAAAAGATTATTAAAGACAAGAAAAGAGTATTAAACGTGTCTAATTTGTACTTTTCCAGAATTGTTTGATACTTGTATCATCTAGTTAGTACATTGCTAGATTCATACGATGATATCGTCTATTATGGAGAAACTACACTATTATAGTTAGTATTGTGTTAAACTCATTTGACAAATGTATCTCTACTGAACTCATTTGACAAATATATCTCTACTGAACTCATTTACTGGATTTGTCTAACTATACATTTGATGGCTTTGTCTGATATGAATCATTTGCAGGACCTTATCTACGTCTCTTTTTTGATGCGTTGGTGGCCCATTTTTACAAATTGTTGAAGTGGGTTTGTCTACGAGATATTTTTGGAATTGGTATCACGCAACGGAATGTTTAAAAGCATTTTCGGACAAAACCGAAAAGGGGGGAGTGAATTATTTTAAATTAAAAATTGCTTCTCTTTAACAGATTTTTGCTTTTAAACATTTCTTTAATAAATTTGAAATATTAAGTTGAATAAAAACATGTAAACAAAGGAGAGAAGGAAAGAGAAAAATTACACAAGTAAGTTTTATATTGGTTCGGATAAAAAACCCTACGTCCAGTTGTTTGTTAAGGGTCCGGCAAGTGTACCGAATCGTGTCAAGTAATAATAAACGGTAAGTCCGAGTATCGTTTCCCTAGAGACTCTTAGGCCTAAACGTTCATGTGATATCTGGATCTCTTAAGACTTGGGAAAACGAAAATTAGGGTTTTGTATGGAAGACAAAAAATAAACATGCAAGGTTGATCTATTGACCAAAAAGATAACGCAGGTGGTTGTTATACTTTATTCTACTTTCTTCATTATTGTTAATACCACTTTCTAATTTACCCTAATCCCAATTTCTTGGTGAAAAGAGCCTACTCCTAATCACTAGTTTACAATGTCTTGTCTCCTTAACAATTATTCATGCATTACATAATTCGTACAAAAGCTTAAAGGCAACCGGTCCTCCTATCCCTATGTCTGATAACAGTTGAAAAACCATTATTTTCATACTTAAATTTGACACTAAACACACACTTTATAACTTAGAATTAGCTTGAAATTATGCATTTTGCTTAAGTTAAAGAATAAGAGAGTCAAAGTTGGTTTTCTTGGTTTTATGCTTGGTTTTCCCTTGATTTTGTAGGTTATTGGAATGATTTGAAAGAAGGGTTGAAGTATCAAGGAGTTGTAGTGTAGAAAAGTCAAACAGAATGCAAAAAGTCAACTAGTCAACCAGAAAAGTCAATCAGTCAACCGAAAAAGTCAACCAGTCAGCTAGAATGCTGAAAAGTTGACCAGAGTACAGAAAAAGTAGCGTTGGACTGTGAAACCATAATGCAGAAAAGTCAACTAGTCAACCAAAAAAGTCAATCAGTCAACCAGAATGCTGAAAAGTTGACCAGAGTGTAGAAAAAGTAGCGCTGGACGGTGAAACCACCGTTGAGCAATGGACTCGGGACCAGTTTTTCACTGTTTTTCGCACTAGTGCAAAAATGTTGTTTAACGTCGGTTAATTTGGGCTTTTAACGTCACTTTCACAACCGACGTCTATACGCGTGACATCTATGGGATGTCAAAATTCCCCAGAACCGACGTCCATATAAACGTCAGTTAACGATATCCACCGACATCTATATAAACGTCTGCTTATACTCACATCGACGTCTAATTACTCTATATAGAAGTCCACCTATGATTAAACCGACGTCAACATGAATATATAAAGAGGTTTCAAATGATACTAACCGACGTCTATGTTGTTATAGACGTCGGACATGGCTTTAACCGACGTCTAACAATGACTTTGTGTTTTAGTGCAGTTTTGATCCAGGCTTTCGGTAGCATTGTGTAACACTCTCCTCTCGCTAGTTTCCCCACAAAAAAAGCTTGCATCTTTTGAATCTTCTAGTGCTTTCAACCCAAAACTGAACCTGGGTCCATGGCTACTTCCAATTATTCAACCGCAACAGAAAAAAATTACGGTGTCGAGAAGTAGACAAGGACCCAAGTTCCATTTTGGGTCGGAAGAACTAGAAAACTCAAAAGATCGCCACTCTTTTAGTGAGGAAAC
>NW_014543114.1:1297509-1299146 GCF_000741045.1 Vigna radiata var. radiata | reverse complement strand
GAAGAGGTGCGCAAGGGAGTAAAAGAAGAGGAGAAGCAGAGAAAAAGGAGAAGAGATGAAGACGCGATCAGAAACTGAGTGGTTAGAAGGGTCTGCGGTTTATTTAAAATGAAATTGGGTGCCGGTTGCGTCAGAAACTGACGTCTATAGACGTCAATGTTTGATCGGGATCCGACGTCTATTCTTCTTAAAGAAGCTGAAAAGATTGACGCTTGATTTCCTGTCAGGGTAGTTCACGTCGGTGCTCCTCCTAGCTGACGTCTAAAACCCTCGAATTTGGTGAAAATAATCAATTACAGGAACGTAGCCATCGCTTATGTTCAGAACTGACGTCTAAATTGAAGGATTTTTGTCTTCCCGCCTTCCAGATAGGCCTTAGACGTCACCGTTTGACTACGTGAGGTCTAAGCGCCTGGGAATTTAGTGAACAACATTAATTGTAGCCTAATCGACGTCGCTTGTTCAGGGGATCCGACGTCTATTCCACGTCTAGAGCTGAACCGTTTGACGTTTGATTTCCTGTCAGAGACTGGAACGTCGGTGCCATTTTCTAGACGATGTCGAATTGTCTATCTTATCACATACCTCAGGCAATTTGACGTCGGTTTAAGGTAGGTTCGACGTCTATGATGTCATAGACATCGCCTAACATCAAAACTGACGTCTAGTTTACCAATATATTTACAATAATGCCACCGTGCAATAATAGACGTTGGTTTTTCATGAAACAGACATCTGATGGGTGACGTTAAACAGCGTTTTTGCACTAGTGTCGCCTAGGCGCCTCCGCTGGGGGCCATTCTGAGTGCCGCACCCACCGCCGGGCGGTGAGCCATCGCTGAGCGGTGTACTATTAGGCCTGAGCCAAAATTCTGTTATTTTTCTGTGTTATGTATAGACCCAAACGAACCAGAAGGGGTATCTTTTGATACAAAGAGGCACAAAAACACTCTCTTCACCCCTTGGAGGCGAATTTTGGATGCGGGAGCTCCAATCTTTTATAAATCTAGGATTTATCTTTTCATTCTTTTCATTATTTCCATCTAGTTTCACCATGATTATGGTAAACTAAACCTCCATTGTTGTTGGGGAATTAATGTAATCCTTTAAAACTCTCATATATTGAATTGTTGCTTTACTCATATGCTTTCATTCATTAATTGTTAGTGCTTTTCCTCTATTATGTTTGCATGCTTTGTTTAAGACATTATAATCTTTGATTCTACGCCATCTACTGTATATATAGGAATATAAGGGCCATTTTGTACAGCTTCCCAAATGCCTCGATCAACAGACCCCATGAAAATCTCCATTCTCACTTTCCAAAAAGCATAATTATCTCCAGTAAACAATGGAGGTCTGTTAATAGATGCACCCTCAGCATAAACAAAGTTTTGACTGTGACCGGCCATTTTCGCAAAGATTTTGAAAGAATATCAAAGCAAGCTCTGACACCAATTGTTGGTATCGGAGGGGTTAATTTTTAAAAGAGTTTAGCGCAGCGGATTAAAACACAGAGAGCGTAAAGCGTAACAAGTCACAGTTGAAACAATTTTGCCTTTTTAAGTTAAACGATTTTCTTTCAGAAAATTTACCAAGCAGATAACGTGCGTTAATAATAAAATGAGTATAGGGCA
>NW_014543114.1:1282435-1296309 GCF_000741045.1 Vigna radiata var. radiata | reverse complement strand
GATTATATCAGTAGAAATTACAATGTTAATTATTTTCCTACTACATTCAAGAGACTACAAGTTGCTTTTAAATATTCTCCTATTACAGACAAAAATTACAATTTGCAGCATCATCAAAACTTGTCTTCAGGTTTTACCAATACCCCTTTATTGGTAACACAGAATACAAGCCCAAGCCCAGCGAGCCACCGCCCGGCAGTTTAAGTGTGCCGCCGGGCGATGCGTCGAGTCTTCAAATCTTCATTTTTCTACTCTTTTCTTGAGTCAACGACCTGTATCTTTAACTCCATTTTTCACTTTCTCAAAATAGCTACAAAACAATGCAAAACAAGCATAAAATCGCTAAAAACAACTTTTGACTCTCTAGAGACTCATTTATTGAGTTTTGCTTGATTCTACGCTCATTCCAAGTAGTAAAGGGCATAATTCGGTCCAAATTGACATATGAAAATAACTGTTTTTCAACCTTCATCAACAACCCCAAACTTAGAACTTTGCTTGTCCTCAAGCAAAACAAAACAAAACACACAAAACAAAACTTGGCTTTAAACTTTTTCATCCAATGCCTCAACAATCCCAAGGTACATGACAAAACTACTCAATTCAATATTCTCATTGAATTCCAAAATAAGATGCATGCATGCTTTCAATCTAGAGATTTGTACAATAGATGTTATACATTATGAATGACCAATCCACTAAGCAAAAATGTACTCATGAAAATCAACAATTCATACCAAGCAAGTGTTTCACTCAATCACTCAAGTGTTTAAGGTGACACTCCAACTCTTTATTGTTCACAAGTTACAAGAAACAAAATTGTCATTCATCTCAAATAATCAACATCTTTACATGCAAATGTCATCAAAAGGACTTTTCAAGGCTTGTAATGAGGTTGGGCTAACAAGAAAAATTGGTTTTTCTAGAATGCAAAATCCTTAAGTCAAGAGAACTATCAAAATATTCAACAATTAAGCACAACTCTCTCACCAAAATTTCACATTCCCAACTTCTTCCCTTTTCTTTTCTTTTTCATTGAGCTCATCTTCATGCTTTTCTTCTTTTCTTTTCTTTTTCTCATGAATTTTTCTCTTTTCACAACAATTGAGCTCAATGCCTTTTACTTGCTTTGTCAATTTTCCCCCATACAACCCCAAACTTGAACCTTTTCATCACATACAATTAAGCTCATCCCAACTCAAGGTAAAGAACTTCAAAACAAGGGTTCACATACTGTTTAAGGCTAAGGTTCAAAAAGGGTATAATATTTCAAGCACTTTGGGTGAAAATTTGGCTAGAGAAGGGTTTGCAAAAATGGCGTTGATCATATGACATTCACATGCAATTCAATCGATCATCAAGATTAAGGCAATATCATCCATATTTTCCTATGAAAAATGCGTACAACAATAAAAACTCTGGAGCTCAAAATCTCACACACATGCTTTCTCACACAAAACTCATTCATGCACCCTGCCTAGCATCATGACCACAATCATAAATTTATTATACATCTATTTTCTAGATATCAACATGCATTGCAACTCAATCCTCATCCACATCAAATAATCATCAAATAGATCCATCATGCACATCAATTAGTCAAACATTTTCAGAACAAGTGTTAAAGCCAAGAGTACACACCAAGATTAAAATTCAACCTATTCAAAGAATTTAAAATGCACAAGTGTAAGAAGAAATCTAGGTTGCCTCCTAGTAGCGCTTGTTTAACGTCACGAGCCTGACCCAAACCTGGTTGGCACTTGTCAGTAAGTGCACTTCCTTCCACCACCCATCAGTAGGTGTACCGTCCGGATATCCTTCAGTGGATTCAAAAAATTTAGCATCCCTCAGTAGATGCTACCCAAAAATTGTTCATAAAATTCAAAAAGTACATGTTCCAATGAAAAGAAAACAAAAGACCGAAAAAGAAAATTGTTCTAAAAAAATACAAAAGTTGATTTCCATCAAGTTCAACTCTTCTTCTTCACGTTGGGATCTTCATCGTCCCACCGGCTTACTTTTCTGCGGTCCACCTTCTTGATCACTGTTGAATATTGTCTTTGAATTTCCACCATTCCTTTTTCCTTCAGCTCCTTTACTATCCATTCCTTTTTCTTAAATCTCACTTTGCTCCTTGGTAGGAGTGGATCTTCTTTTGGTTTTGGGTGAATGGTTCTTCTCCCTTTATCCTTAGGCACCTGCAAAACACAACACCTGTCATAATAATCATTACCTGCCATGCTCTCTTCTTGTTCTTCATTCATCTCTGGCTTCTCGAATGTTTTTCTTTTTACTATTTTGATCTCATCTCCTTCACGGCCAGTATAGAGAAATAGACAATTCAAATCTCTCATCATTATTCTTCCATCATGAACATCAATAAACATCTTTGATGTTGCCATGAAGGGTCGCCCCAAAATTACAGGATGCTCCTCCTCTGTTTTAACATCCATGACAATGAAATCTGCTAAAAACTCAAGACAGTCTGCTCGCACAACAACATTTTCCACCATTCCCACTGGCACTTTTTTAGAACCGTCTGCCATTGTTATAGTCAAGTCAGAGGGTTTCAACACAAGTCCACCGATTTCCTTCAAAAGTTTTGTGGGTATTAAATTGATGCTAGATGCAGAATCTATCATAGCTTCTACATCCAAATCATTCAGAGAACATAACAGTGTTAAGCACCCCGGATCTTTAGCCTTAGGAGGATAATTGTTTTTTTGTGGTTGAACAACAAGATCCTCTTCTTCATCAGTAAGCTCAATTTCATCATCCGTGTTAATTTCGATTCTTTCTGAATAGGGAGGACTCTGCTTATTTTCTCCAGGTAACACAGTCATTCAGTTGAAAATCTCTCTCGAGCCCCCCTTATGATTAGTTCTGGTTCCCATTTCCTCTTTTTCTTCACCAACCTCTTCTTCCTTATAATTGTCATCTTCTCCATCTTCACTGCTCATGGGTTCAAAGAATTCAACCATTAACATCTCCTCTTCTTCACTGTTCACCACATGGAATGGTTCAATGTCTACTTCCCAACCATCCTGGCTGTCTACGTCCCAATCATCCTGGCTTGTAATAATCTTGCATTCCCTGTTAGGGTTAGCCTCAGTGCTGGCCCTAAAACTGGTTTTTCTCTGTAATTTCTATTCTTGTTGCCAGCTGCCCAATCTGTGACTCCAGTGATTTAAAACTGGCCTGATTGCTATTCACCTGCTACTCAAGGTCCTGACAGACTCAGTCAAATTACTCACTTGCTGCCACAGAGGTAACGGTTGTTGCTGCCGAAAGTTTCCTCCTTGTCCAAAAGAAGTATTCTGGCTTTGCCCAATACTTGGATATTTTTCCAACGTTGGTTGAAATTTCCCTGCTTGTACTAAAATTGGGCCCCCATATAATTCACGTCCTGCTGCATCTCCTCTGTAAAAGCACATTGACCATTAATATGGTCACCACCGCATAAATCGCAAAGTTGTTGTGCCTGGGAAATATTTCTAAGCCCCTGAGGAAGTTCAGAGACGACCTTTAGCAACTTGTCCAATTTCTGGCCGAGGAGGTGATTTTGTGCTGCTGCAGCGTCTTCAGTAGGAAGATGTAAAATTGCCCCTTTTTGCGTTCCCCTCTCGCTATGCGACACTTCATTTAAAGCCATCTCTTCAATCAAGTTGTATGCCTCATGTTCTGTTTTTCTATTAATATTGCCTCCAACTAAGGAATCTAACATCATTTTGGTATGAGCGCGCAAACCTCCAATGAACGCAAGCAAGTATGAAGTTTTATCGAACCCATGAACTGGGGTCGCCCTCAATAATCCTTTGAATCTATCCCATGCTTGCCCAAGCGTTTCCTCCATCCCTTGTTTAAATGAAGAGATCTCCAGCTTCCCTTGATTGATCTTTGGAGGTGGGAATAATTTAGTAATAAATTTTTGAACCACTACTTCCCATGTCCTGAATGTTCCCTCCGGGAAAGAATTCAATCAGTCTTTTGCGTTTCCTCCAAGAGAAAAAGGAAACAAACTAAGTCTGACTCTATCGTCCGTCCCTCCAGTTATCTTCACTGTGTTGCAAATTTCACCAAAGACTGTCAAATGCTTGTAAGGATTTTCATTGGACAACCCATGGAATTGGTTGTTCTGGACTAACTGAATGAGTGTCGGACTCATCACCATGCTGGTTGTATTGTCTGCTGGAACTGCAATGTTGTTAAAGTTAAAAGGGCCAACTGTATGAGCTGCGTCCCCCAAAGTGCGTCTGGGAGGAGGTTGATTGGCCATCTCCTCTAGATCTGGTGCAAAAGTCTCAAATGCAGAATGCGAAGTAGCTTCTGGAGAAAGAGATCTCTCACACGATGGACGTCTCTTTCTCCTCTCGTCTGGTAGACCTTCTAATAGAGGTTGTTGGTTTTTCCTGCTTCTAGTATGTATTGTTTCCTGCATACACAAGAAACACACCCTAAAAGAAAAATAAAAATAAAATAATTACAACCAAGTCAAATTCAATCAATTCACACTACTAGAAAAATAATCCTCGAGTCCCCGGCAACGGCGCCAAAAACTTGTTGACAAATTGGCAAGTGTACCAAATCGTACAAGTANTATAAATGGTAAGACCAAGTATCGTTTTCCCAAGAGACTCGAATGGCTTTCTCGTTCACGTGAATTAAAATGATAAGACTTGAAAATAAAAATTAATAAATTGGATTTGAGAATAAAAATATTAACATGCAAAATAAAGTTGATTCAATTGACAAAAGAAAACGATGGATGAATGGATGTTGTTGGGGGTTTACAATTTCATCTAATCCGCTCTCTCTTACCTACTACCCTTGAATATTAGTTTGATGGATTCAATTGTTATGCGACTTTCTTAGCCTCCCCTTAACCCGATCCCTCGGCGAAAAGGGCCTAATATTAACTACTGGCTTGCTATCCCTAGCCACCCCTAGTAATTAATACCGCATTATAAACAGAAGTTAGCGCAATTGATCGTCCTACCCCTATCCCTAGGTGGTATTGCAAAATCAAGAAATTACTCACTAGTTCATGTCATTACTGTACATCCCCATATCAATAAAGACAAACATCAGTTACCGAATGAGTTAAACGATAAAGGCCTTAAGCACAGATGATAACCTAACAATTAACAATCAAAACATATGGAGACCATATAAATAATCAAGAGATCCTCTCCAGAGAGCAAAATTAGGTCTGGTCGTTCTCCCCTATCAAAAGAATAACTCTGAACTCGCAATAGGGGTATTTATAGGTGAGGAGCACATAAGAAAACAGGCCCAAGTCCAGCGAGCCACCGCCCTGCGGTTTAAGTGTGCCGCCCGGCAGTTTCCCATAGTCCTCCAAACCGCTCGGCGGCAATCGCCACCGCCCAGCGGTTTCCCTCAGGACCGCCCAGCGTCAATCGCCATGCCTACTCCTCGTCCTGGACCGCCCGGCGGTTTAAGTGTGCCGCCAGGCGGTGCGTCGACTCTTCAAATCTTCATTTTTCTGCTCTTTTCTTGAGTCAACGACCTGTATCTTTAACTCCATTCTTTACTTTCCCAAATTAGCTACAAAATAATGCAAAACAAGCATAAAATCGCAAGAAACAGCTTTTGACTCTCTCCAGACTCATTTATTGAGTTTTGCTTGATTCTAGGCTCATTCCAAGTAGTAAATAGTGTAATTTGGTCCAAATTGACATATGAAAATAACTGTTTTTCAACCTTCATCACCCAGCTACTGATTTCTTGTACCGATACAACTGCTCCCAGCTACTGATTTCACAGATTCACCTCACAATCTCTAAACTGCTGCTCAACTTATTGAATCAAACAAATCAGTTATGTACATCTAAGTCACCACAATCCAACAATTTCACATGAGAATGAACAGTCAACCAGATTTAGATTTGATAGAATTCAATTCTGAAATGAAACTGATATCCCAAGCTAATCAATATCAGATCAATGCAAGCAATGCACAAATGATTCCATTAACTCAGCTCTGCACACATAACTCACAACAAAGCTAGCAGCACATACAGTTTATCAATTGCCATTTGTGATTAAAAGAAGAAAGACATTCAAATTTGTATCAATCAAACAGGATAAAATTGGATTCTGACCCTTCTAATAATCACATGAAACAAAGAATAGCTTTTTCAGGTAATGATAAACTGGATGCTCACAGCTGATCAATTCAATGCAATACTAAAACAATTATAATTCAGGATTCAGATTAGCCAATCCTAGTCTACAAAAATTATCATACCAGCTTCACACTTCACATAATACTAATCAAGAAAAAGCTATAACAGTAATAGTTCAACCAAATCAGAAGCAATTTTAAGGTAAAAACTCCCTTTAATTCAACACTCCCACGTGAAGTGTTTCTTCTTCTGTTGACTCAAGCTAGACTTTCTTAAAGCTCTTCAATTATATCAGTGAAGGTTCTGGTATGCACACTCAAAGCCTGGTCTTTTCACGTCTCATAAGATCCCTTGCTCAACTTCTATACTGCTACAGCTAGTTGTAACTCACCTTCTACACAACATCACCTTTAAATGGAAATCAAAGCAAAAACTGCACAAATCTAATTGGTGAGTACAATTCAGATTCAGAACTGAGATAAGAACACACTCTCAACAAGAAAATTGGCTCTTAGATGTAGCCACACAAAACTCACAACACTCTAGGCTTCTCTTTAAAACTTTTAAACACACAGATGAAAGGTTTGGAAGGTAGATTCTCCATTGTCAGTTTAAGCCTGGATAGTCTGTTAGACCACCACCACCTAAGATGCTACCTTCAAATTTCCAGAAATTCAGAGTGAAAGAGCTTTTCAATCATGAAAGGAAATGGCTAGGTAAAGATCAAAGTAATGGACAAACAGAACAGAACAGGACAGCAAAGCAATGGGATGGGCAAACAAGACAACCACAATCAATATAAGCACCAGATAATGAAACTGACAGTACAGTTGATCTACAACCCTAGACGGACTCTAGATTAGATCATAAAAGCAACAAAAGTTCAATTTAAGAAATAACAGATCAGAGTTCACACAGATTGAAACAAAACCGAGACAGCAATCAAGACAAGCAATAAACAAAGCTTTCAAGAATTGATCCTATGATTGGCACTAGAACAGAATTGATGCAGAATCACTTAATATCAGAATTGGACTTATCCAACTCTTTTTATGCTTCAATTTAAGCAACTTTACCAACCAGTTTTAAACACAGGGATTCAAATGAGTTCTGGAAACTGAGTTGCAATCATAAACAACAAATAAGACTTGAGAAAGACACTAGATTAACAATTAGAGATGTTTAACAATGATCTATGTGCTAAAACATATTTCAAACCAAAAGTAGACTGAAACAAAGAAATGTAGATCGGCCAATTGCAAAATGAGACTCTATTGGAGTTTTCTCAGTGCAACCAAGCTTTGCCAAAGCAATTCATTACTTATATGGTATGCACATGGTACTGGATCAATCAATCATATCATCTCAATGCCAAATTCTCAATTAAATCATAGTTAAACTCAGATTTAACTGAGAATTAAAACAAAGCAACACGACTTTGACGTAATAAAAATGGATTTCTCAAGCAAAAGACTCAAACACTTGGATTCACCGAATAAAATGATCAAAACAAGACTCGACTCAAAGCACACAACGACACAAACCTATGCACATCTTATCAAATTTTGGAAACCTAAGAATATGAAAACAACTTTCACAGAATAAGATGCACGAAACTCAAACAGATAAACAATCAAGACAGTTAAGGCAATGCGATGAACAACGCGGAAACATGAAGAGAAATTGCACAAGATACTCAGAATCAAATGAAACAAATACAAAACCAAATCAAGAAAAACATGACACATAATCAAAGAAGATGCGAATCAAAACATAACACAAAACAAAAACACAAAACAGTAATACACAAAATCAGAGATCGAGATACTTAGCTTTAAGCGCGGACAAACCGAAGCTCTGATGACCACTTGATGAAAGACGCCTTGAGGAAGAGGACCGATAGGCGCGATGCAGACACGGTTGGAGTCCTCCAGGCTTCTCCGACGAAGAATACGCAGCGGAAATTTTTGAGGAAAGCTCTAAACCGAGAGAGAATGGAGCAAATCTGAGAAGGAGCTTTGAGAACCCAAACCTAGACAACCTGAACCCTATAAATGGGGAGATTCGCAAAATGAACCGATTAATCGGTTCGAACTCGAGATTGAATGGTGGAAAGTAGATTAAACGGTAGTAAAGGGAAAATAATCGGTGTAAGTCGAAGGAAATGGTGAAGAGAGGATCTGAACTCTAGAAGAAGACGTGTTTGGGTAATGAGCGTCGAGAAATTACCTTAGAAGATGACTAGAGTTTGGATCTGTGAAGAGAAATGGAGCAGAGGCGCTGTGAAGCGAAACCCTAGCAGAGGAGGTTCGGCGAGAGTGAAATGGTTCTGTGACGCGAGAATGCAAATGGAGTTTCTGATGCGTGTGAGGAAAATGAGGTGACGAGGCACGGGTTGTACCTTTTGGCTGACGCATGCAAGCTGACAAGGATATGGAGGAATGAACAGTGTGTCGTGGAGGAGATCATTAATGGAAGCACAGTGAATAAAATGGAAGAATGAAAAATAGGAAGTGTGCCTTGGAAGGTGGCTAGAGGGAGTCTTTGGACTGTCTAGCCTATGACTTTCAAGAGAGAATATTTTTCTGATTTAGAAAATTCTATTCTCATTATTCTCAAAAGTGGAAAATACAATTAGGAACTGGGTATTTATAGTGACCCATGCTCCTTACAAGCTACACTACAGATACAATAAAATGTAAAGTTAAGAAAAAGAGGACTACGTCAGGGAGGATTCACTATAAATACACTTTAGAAGCTTTTATAATACGCTTTGGAATTTATGAGAAACTTCTTCTGTTGATGCATTCTTCCAGCACGGGAAACTCTGCCAAAGTCCCTCCTATCTGAGCTTTTCCCCAAATCCAACTAGCTTCCTTCCAGTTGAAGGCTGCCTGAGCTAGATCCTATCCACCACTGTGAGCTCTTCATCCACCAAATTCTTCACGCAAACATCACCGTCCGCTGCTGCCAAATCACAGAAACTTCCTCTGTCGCTTGCTATTTTCTGCATCACCGTTGTCCAGCTACGTTTTGCATCTTCCCCTGCATTTCAATCCATATTCCTGGCTGGAGCCACCGTATCATATGGTATTCAGAGCCATGGTTGCCGCATAATGCTCCAGCTAAGTCAATTTTTATTCATTCAATTTTATCATCAACATTCACTTCGTGTTTCTTATTTCGTGCGCACTGTTCCATTAAATTTTCAATTCTAGTAGATTTTGCCGTGTGGTCGTTCTATGTTCCAGCTTTTGATTGTTTTCTTTTCCATCATTTTAATCGTTCTATTCCTTTTCTTTGAGTATTTTTAATTTTGAAATTCTGAACCATTTTTGTCTAGTCATGTTTAATTGCTTTCATTGTTTAATTATGGTGCTTCTGCGATTTTGAATTTCTGCCGCATAATTCTGAAGTGAGTGTTGAATCTGCACACCAATTAAGCAATGACCAAATTAGCTAGAGCTCGGGTGTGTGAATAATCACCTCATTTCCATTCCTTCAAATGATATGCAATATTGATTGAATTTTGGCAAAATTAAGAGTGAAATTTGATTCTGAGTTATAGTCCAGTGGCTGAATGGAACAATACAGGATGCATACCACAAAAGCCATGAAATGCTTAAGCAATTAGCTTGGTAGCATCACTGGAAATCCAAATGATCTTCAACTATGCAGATTGACCGAACTGTAGTGTCCTTGCTTGAGTCTGCATAATTTCTTTTGTTTATGAATCTGTCCAGTTTAGAATTCATAGTTGGACCTCTTTAAAACTAATCCTAGAGTCTTGTTCAAATTTAAATAACTGTCCTGAAGTTGTAAAACTTGATTCCAAGCCAATTTGATTATGTTGTTAAAATTTGGATGGTAAATTGAACCAATATTGATGATTAAGAGCAACTGATATAGTGAAAATTTGAATTGAAAGCATTTAGCCTCTGCTGGCAGTTTGCATAAGTCCTATTTGGTAAAATAAATTTTCTCAAATCATAATATTCAGGGTCCAAACTCTTTTGTGAACATTTGGTGGTAGAGTTGATTGATTTAAATCTAAAATTGGAACTCCACTAGTGAAATCTTGAGCTATTGTTATTTGACCTCAATTGCAACACTTACAAGTTTAAATACCTAAAACAAATTTGCTAGTGCTATTCAATTGCGTGTAAAAATAGTTTGGAGTCATTTGACCTTTATCAGCCACCAGATTTTAACACTTCTTTTAATACAAGTTGCTTTCTATTGCTCTTATTATGTGTGAAATGTATGGTGCATCTAAAGTAATGTAAACTGGCAGCTGATAAGGGTCTAAAAACCGTTATTTTCATGCTTAAATATGATATCAAAACATACCCTTTGTGGGTTAGAATGAGCTTAAAATCAAGTAAAATAGTTAGTTGAGTCATAAGAGAGTCAAAAGATGGTTTTAGAGATATTATGCTTGTTTGTGCATTGTTTTGCAGGGTTTTGATGAGAATTGAAGATGAAAGTGAATTAGGCGAACTTAGACTCAAGAAATAAGAAGAAAAAGGAAGAAAAGAAGAGTCTATGAACCGCTCAGCAGTGAAAATCAGCGCTGAGCGGTCAAAGCGATTAGAGACAAACCGCTCAGCGGTAAAACTGACCGCTGAGATATGGCGCGGCTAAGAGGCAAACCGCTGAGCGGTGCATTTAGTCGCTGAGCGATTATCTTTTTTCATTTGGCTTAGATTTTGTTATCTTTTTGGTCTATAAATGCACCTAGGGATATGGGTAGGACGATCAATTGTATTTTGCTTCCGTTTATAATGCATTATTAGTTACTAGGGGAGGCTAGAGATAGCAAGCAAGTAATTGGTAATAAGCTCTTTTCGCTAAGAGATTGGGTTTAGGGTAGACTAAGAAAGTTTGCATGACAATATGATAAATAAGCTAACTAGATAAGAAGAGTAAATATAAGAGGGTGGTACACTTGCCAAGGATTTAACAGCAGCAAAAGCTTGGTACAAATAAGACACAAAACAATGCACAAACAATATCTAAAATCACCTTAAAAAGTTGAACAACCAGTGCCAGTCTTGTATAAAAATCTGATGCACCATAAATGGAATTTCTTTGAGGCATTTTAACAAACAGTTTGTCTATTTTGAAGAGTGAAGTCGAATTCATTGATTTTGCAACTTGTATACGTGTTAAGCCCTTGACAAGTGTACCAGATCGTTATCAAGTAATATAAATGGTAAGACCGAATATCGTTCTCCCAAAGGACTTAGTGGCCTAGACGTTCGTGTGATTTGATTTTATAAGACTTAAAAGAAGAATAATTTGTAAAGTTTATGCGAAAACAGAATTTAAACATGCAAATGCAAAGTTGAATCAGTTGGCAAAGTCACTACAGGAAAAAATTGAATTATATACAACTAAAATCCATATATAAGACCCAAAATCCGTATATAATACTTGATTATATACGGACAAAAATCCGTATATAATACTGTCGTAGCTAAGATTAGATACAGATTTATCCGTATGTAACTCTAGAGCTTTATAAAAAAAAATTAAATTACCTCACGCATCCAATACATATAACTTTAATAAGGTGAAACTTCATCTTTGACTAAATAACAAGCACCCAAGGAAAGTACAATCAAGTTTTTCCATATTACCACAAAACCCAAGAAACTCAGAAGAATAATTTAACACATAAAGTACACATACTATAAAATTAAAATATCTAAGTACTCAAACATAGTAATAACTAAAGTCTGTATGTTTCTAACACCAATAATTACAATAAGAATGAAGCAAATTAAAGGATTCTTGATCTTGTACTTGATCACTGTCATGCAACTCATAGTTTGAATCAAATTGACCTTTTATGTTGCAATGGTGTTAAGAGTTCTCCTGATTGCTTGTAGAAAAACTTTCCATCCTCCATGACAACTTCATATATGCTTGAGGGATTGTGGACAAAGGTTAGGAATCGAACAAGGAGCGACCCCATTTTCGTCAAACCCTAAGCCTTTTTTTGTTTGATACCTACTCACAAGTAAACTTTATCACCAAAAATCATATTACCAATAAGATATGAAAAATAATTTTCCTAAACACTAAGTCAGACACACAGTAAAAAAATACATTCTCAGAGAGCGGTTGTTTAATTGTATTTAATTATTTCTTTATGATGAAATGGATAGCAAAATCATAGTTTAAAATCTGTGAATGAGAATTTTTAAAATTATTAAACAAAATGTTAATTATTTAAAGATTGTTTAAAGTTTGATTTTATATAATTTTATATTTTATTTATAGTTCTAAAATAAAAGTTATCTTTACAAATATTACTCATTTAAATTTTCTTTTAAAAATAAATTTATTTACAAGAGTATTTAATATACATCTATATTTACACTAGGAGCAAAATTAAAATCAGGAGTTAACTTTAATTGCAGTGGCATACCAAAAATAGGAGCAAAATTAAAATAATTATAAATTTTAAAAAAGGACAATTACATTTTTCAAGACAATGATGCCATTACCTTATGATCTTCAGGCTTACCTTTCAAACATATTCCTTTCAAATATAGTTGGCATAATGAATAAGTAAAGGTTAGAATAATGAAAAGCAACACAATGAACAAGTAAAGGTACATACTTCAATATCCAGATGATTAAGATTGAAATAAAATGCTCCCCAATTAAACTTATCAGAGTACATATTCAAATAAAAGTACCTTAATTACTTGCAACCACTACTATTAAACCCTCTGTCGATACAAATAAAAGTACTCCAATTACTTCCAATCAATTGTAATTTAACCCATAATTGACCAATACTTGGCAGGAAGAAAGAACATACTTCAAGAACTGAATAATGCATGATAATTCAAAGTAGATAAAACGCATAATCTAATTAATCAAACAACTGAAATTATGACTAAGAAGCTTTCATCCTTTGAGAATAACAATTTCCAATCAAATAAAATTCACCATAGATTAACAAAGGCAATTTTATAATAATTCAAAAAAAGATGTTCTAAACCTTGATCAACCTACTGGTTGGTGTTGTTTGAAACTCTTGCCAGATGTTCCCTTTATATATTGAAAAGTCCACTACAACAAATACAAAGGAAACTAACTGGATTCAATTAACTAGCTATAAAAATTATTAAATAGTAAGTAATATTAAAATTGGATATGTATAGTGACTGAATTTGAATTATAGGACCCATAAATAGACATCATGAAACATACGTGAATAGCAGAGTTGAACATATGTACTTGCAACAGAGAACATTGGTTACCTGAATATCCAAGGGAATCAAATGTTGGATACCTTTATCATGCTTCATCACAGTAGAAAATATATCCATCAGCTAAGTAGCCAAAAAAGTAGGCTTTTGGAGTCGGTTGGGGAAAGCAAAAGCTAATGCTTACTCCAAGCAATCCTGAGACAGAATAGAGGCATAAAAGAAGCTACTTAAAATTGGCCCCCTTTCTGCCTGTACCCAAACAAAGTCATCAAACAAAAAAGACGTGAAAGACGAAACCTATTTTGTAGAGTTAAACTTACTTATAAGTTACTAAAGGAAAAATACAAATGTAAACTAAGTTACTTAGCTGACATTAAATGAAAACTTTAATTCAAGTAGAATGAGTTAGTAGTATACGAGACAAAAATGTTATGAATGAAAGAAGTGAGGAAAGATACTACTAGAGAACAGAGAGCATGCATTGATACAATAGATT
>NW_014543114.1:1257693-1282180 GCF_000741045.1 Vigna radiata var. radiata | reverse complement strand
ATACGAGACAAAAATGTTATGAATGAAAGAAGTGAGGAAAGATACTACTAGAGAACAGAGAGCATGCATTGATACAATAGATTACATTTCAAACCATAAAAGTCATTCTCCAAAGCCACACTGTGATTTAGTTCATGATGCTTAAAATAACTTTTTTCAACATGAACTCATGATCAACATTTGTGATAGAGTTAAAAGAGCTAAGCAGTTTCCAATATTGCAACAGAGTTTATGCTTACAAAATAAGCCATGCCCGAATGCAGAAAAATTAGGAAGAACCCAATCTCTATTTATAATCAGTTTGTTTAAGATGAAAAAGTTTAAAAGAGAATGTTGAGAAATGAAAAGATAAAAAGGTANTGATATTCTTGATAACATATTGTAGCCATAAACATTCAATCACGTCCTGCTTGCAAACATGTCCTTCGGTTATGTCCAACTTTACCACACAATCCACAATGCACTGACCTCTTTTTNGGAACAGGAATTTCAGCNTACAAANTTCAAAATNACAAGTCNGATTAACTATNTATAATTAACAAACCATGTTCTCCAACAATGTCACATGTAAATTTCCTTCTAAGTTCATCTTACTCTAAAATGCATTTCAAAATCTCATCATTCTATCATATTTCCATGTGCCCCATTAAGCATCATGCTCTATTTATTAGTTTCTTATCTTCTGTCAAATGGAGAAATAAGAAAGACTCAACTTTCTCCCTTTCCAAAAGTTCTCATCTTCGGCATTCATTTCAACTACTCTTGTTTACTAATGAGTTTACTATTCATGTATGCTTTTCTATGTTATATTATTTAATCATAAACAGAATCTATGTATGCAATTTATTCTTCTAGTGCCGATTTTTGAGTTGTAAAAGAGAGATCACAATCCAGATCGAGGTGTCCACGTTCATTACATCTATTGCAAGTTTGATTGAGCTCTTCAACAGTTACTCTCCTTAAAGCCTAAAATCATAAATGCATATGAAAATATCATCATTCTGGAAAACGAAAACGAGCTCAACAAATTGTAAAAAATAATACTTTTGTGAATAATTGTATTCATAGTAATTTAATTGAATATAGAACATGAAAGTTTTACATACCCATTTTCAGAAGTCTGGGGAAAGAAGACTAGCTGTCCAACTTTACCACATTGTCCACAACGTCTGTCAACCACACCCCATGCTATGCATAATTTCTTGTGGACTCTTGGACCATTCCCAAAAACAAACGTAATGGTAGCTCTTTCTGCACATAAATATGTATGAAAAAGAATGAAACAAACTATAACTCTTTAAATTTGAAAAACTCAACAATCATATATGCAAAAATCAAAACACCCTTGAATCAATTCAAGACAAACAAAAAGAAACAAGGAAAGCAATACTTATCTCTTGTAGCTTGCTCGACTTGAACTCCTTCGAAGCTTCCTTGATAAGAAAACGTAGCGAAATCACAAGACGAACTCAAGATCGAAAGCGAAACAGAGAATGAACGGAAGAAAATGTTAGAAAACCCTAAATGAACGAATAAAAGCTACAACGATTGGGGGAAAACTCTAAAATGGATGATGAACTCTAATCTAGACCGAAGGAACCCTAACAATGGGGAGAAACTCAATATGAACCGATTAATCGATTCAAACGCAAGATTGATCGGTATAAAACTGTTTAAACGACATAAATGGAGGTTTAATCGATGGAAATCAAAGAACAAACGGTAAAAAGGGTTTTAATCGGTAGAAAAGTGGCTTTAATCGATTAAAAGTGAAGGAAAAGTAAAGAGGAGGACGAAACCCTAGGATTCGGAGATGGTTATGTATATGAAAGTGAAAGGTGAAAGTCATTACGGTTTTCGAGAATGTAGATATGATGGTGTGAGTGAGGCACAACATTAACGTTTTCATCTTCTTTTTTGAAGAGGCGCCAGAAGGAAAAATTTGGAGGGTCGGGCAAGCTAAAATTTAATTTTAAGCATATATTCACCCTCATATATTTACTCTTCTTATTTAATTTGCTTATTTATCATATTGTCATGCAAACTTTCTTGGTTTATCCTTAACCTAATCCCTTGGTGAAAAGAGCCTATTACTAATTATAGGCTCGCTATCCCTAGCCTCTCCTAGTAATTAATAATGCATGATAAACGGAAGCAAAATACAATTGATCGTCCTACCCCTATCTCTAGGTGGTATTTCTTAATCAAGGAATTCCCCCCAGTTCATGACATTATTGTACGTTCCCGTATCAATAAAGACAAACAACAGTTACCGAATGAGTTAAACGATAAAAGCATTAAATACAGGTGAGGAACCCAACAATTGATAAATTAAGCATATGCAACAACCTAGGGTTTAGTTCACCATAACCATAGTGAAACTAGATGAAATATGATGAAAGAAGGGAAGAAATAACCCTAAACTTGGTAGATTGGACCCTAAGCATCCAAAGAACCTCCTCCAAGGTGTGTGGAATAGCTCTGGACGTTTCTCTATGCCAAAAGAATATGTTTTAATTTGCACTTGAGCTATATATAAGCCCAAAAAGATAACAGAACGATTACATGATCTAGCTAATAAAAACTGATAACCGCCCATGCGCCTAAGTTCACCGCTCAGCGGTTTCCCTCTAATCGCTCTGTGTGCTCAGCGGTCCATTCTGGCGCTCAACGGCTCACTTGACACTTCTTTTCATCCTTTTTCTTCCTCTTTCACGGGTGTAAGTCCACCTTACTTCACTTGCATCTTCAATTCACCTTAAAACCCAACAAAACAATGTAAAAAAAAAAGTATAATATCTCTAAAACCAACTTTTGACTCTCTCATGACTCAACTAAGTGTTTTATTTGATTTTAAGCTTATTCTAAGCCATAAAGGGTGTGTTTTGATATCAAATTTAAGTATGAAAGTAACGATTTTTAGACCCTTATCACATATCCAAGCATATAAACTAAATAAGAATTTGGATATATGAGAGTTTCAAAAGATTACATTGTTCCCTAACAAACTAGGGTTTAGTTCACCATAACCATGGTGAAACTAGATGAAATATGATGAAAGAATGGAAGAAATAACCCTAAACTTGGTAGATTGGAGCCTAAGCATCGAAAGAACCTCCTCCAAGGTGTGTGGAATAGCTCTGGACGTTTCTCTCTGCCAAAAGAATCTGTTTTGATTCGCACTAGGGTTATATATAAGCCCAAAAAGATAATAGAAAGATTACAGAATCTAGCTAAAAAAAATAGACAACCGCCCAGGCGCCTAAGTTCACCGCTCAGCGGTTTCCCTCTAGCCGTTTGGATCGCTCAATGGTCAGTTTTGCCGCTGAGCGGTTTCCCTCTAATCGCTCTGGACGCTCAGCGGTCCATTCTGGTGCTCAGCGGCTCACTTGACCCTTCTTTTCATCCTTTTTCTTCCTCTTTCACGGGTCTAAGTCCACCTTACTTCACTTCCATCTTCAATTCACCTTAAAACCCTGCAAAACAATGTAAAAAAAAAAAAGTATAATATCTCTAAAACCAACTTTTGACTCTCTCATGACTCAACTAAGTGTTTTACTTGACTTTAAGCTCATTCTAAGCCATAAAGGGTGTGTTTTAATATCAAATTTAAGTATGAAAGTAACGATTTTTAGACCGTTATCACTATCTAATCTAGTCAAAACCCGATTCTTCGGTGAAGAGAGCCAATTAGAATTCAAAGTTGTTCTTGCAAGGATAATAAAATTAAAGTAAAACTAGAAATTAAATACAACCAAACATAATTGAAAACATTAAAATAACTGAACAAAGCATGAAGACCGAACGGTCCTACAGATGACCGAATGGTTCTACATTGAGTCTAAACGATCTCTAAAACAAGATTAGTAAACTAATTAAAATGCAACAGATAATAAAGAAACATTTGGCATGTTATCCTGACACAACACTTAAGCTAAAGAAATAAAATGCTATTCATCACGGAATCAACACTTAAAGAGAAAACCCTAATAGTAAAGCAAGATAAATGAGCTAGGTGCTTCCATTAATGCATTAAAATTATCAGTGCAAGCTTAAAGTTAAATCAAGTAAAACACATGACATTGAAAATAAAATTTAGGACTAAACTACTTCGTTCTAGAAGAAAAAGTAAGAAACGTCTCCAAAAAAAATTCAGTTGTGTGCTTCCAAAAAAAATCAAAACTTCGTAATGTCCTAGCAAATTAAACGCATGCTACAGGTAAAGTAAATTGCATCATCACCCGTGAATGTTGCACCTCCAAAAGTAAATCATTGCTTGCTAATAAATTGAAATGTGCTAATTGAAACCAAAGACCCATCCAAGGCCATGCACCGTCAATGAAATCAGCTATGAGCTTTCCTATTTAATTCCTCCAAAAACGTTCAAAGCTAAAGCTTGAATAATAAGTGGTGGTTGGACATCATTTCCCATTCCCCACATAGCAACGTTAGTGAAAGGAGCGTGCATCAAAGATGAAAGTTGAAAGAAGCGAGAATGAAAATTCAACAATGAGAGAAATTTTTGGACATCCAATGTGAACCACTACAAACTCAATGCAAGCAAAAATGAATCCAAGTTTTCTAAAGCAACATATAAATCAACGTTTCACAATCTCCAGTCCATGAGCTCTCAAGACAAGTGTGCTTATTATTCAATTCCTGAAAGAAAACCGGGAGCTACATTTTTCCCTTCTCCCAAAAAAAACATTCAGAACCTAGAAGAAAAGTGTCGTCCTAATGTAAGTGGCGGCTGGTCCGTTACTAGGGCCGTGAATGTGTCTCAAAAATAGGGTGGGGTCCACCCTAAAATAAAACCCTAGGGTGCCAAGTGTCCTTTCCATCTTTGGGCTCAACATGTTTTTGCCAACATTTGGCCCAATGTGCACAAGCTTGTCTAAAAAAAAAAAACTAAACTTCTAAATTACAATTTTGATTAATTCTAAACTACTAAATTAAAATATACTAATTCTAAATTTTCCATGTGGAGAGTCTTGAATGAATTTATGTCCTCTCAAATGTCCAAAAATGTATCTCCAAAGTTTCCCTACAGTTAATAATGCAAATAATTAGCTCAGAATATTCAAATTAATTAAAATTAGAATTTCCGGTGAAATTAAGCACTATTAGCAAAAATGGGAAAATACCGAACATTTCAGCACAATTCCCTGATTAATTCTAGCACAATAAACTAAGTGAAATCATGAAAGTATTCACTCATCAAAATAGACCACACTTAGTCTTTTGCACTCCTGGGCAAAATCAAGATGCTAATCAGGGACCAAATCAGAGGACATCAGGGAAGTGGCACAAACTAAGCACACCGAAAGCAATGACTAACAAGGACAAAAACAAACAGAATTACACAATCCTCAAGAAATCTGGACAAAGAAAGGGAAGTAGACAACATCCAATAAAGAATCAAAGAAAGCAGATACTCATGAAGTCATCCAAGCAATTCAAGACATGGAAAAATGATCAATCAGTTCAAGAAAGGAATAAAAAATAACAGAATCTCACAGACGCACACTATCAGTGTTTCTCTCAAGTGTCTAAGGTAAACAATGTCAACTCAGTACACTCAAGAAAGCAAACACAAACAGACTTGGCAAGCCTCTAATATCAACACTCAAAACATATGCATGTTCAAATCAAAAGGTCTTTTATGGGAAAAATGGGGCCAAGGACAAGGGAGGATAACATATGGATGAGAAGCTACAAACCAAAAGAAATAGAGGAGCAATGAGGAACAAGTGAAAATACAATCAAATCAAACCCAAACCTCTAATTCAATCCTCTTCTTGACTTGGTTATTCACATTAATATTTTTAAATTTTCTCATTTTTCTGTATTTTTTTTCTTTTTTTCATCTTGTCTCTTTTCTTTTCTCTCAATTTAGAACACAAATGTAAGAGACAAGATACACATAATATTCACCAAAACAACACAAGAAGAGGAACCAACTAGCCAATTCATCTGAATCTCCCAAGAGACCACACTTATTCCTAAAACAATTCGAAAGCTCCAAAATTCCCTAAGGTTAAGGTATTCATGGTTTTTCACTTAGGGCTAGTGTATAAGCTTCAAAATAAAGAAATAGGGAAAGTATAGGCTCAAAAGGGGTTATCAAGGGATCACAATAAGGTAGGCTCATCTAGCTAGAGGGGCTCAACAACAGAACTGCCTTTATCACTTCCAAACATGCATATCAATCAAGAATTATTAAAAAGAGTCAAGCCAAGGCATATGTGCAAGCAATCAAGAGACATCACACACAAGAAAGAATATCAAGTGGCTTAATTCTCATACAGGGTATTTCTGTCACAATCAATCACCCTCTCAAACATCATAATCATCTTCCAAGCAGAGTGAAGCAAGGATTTCAAGCTAATTAGAGTATCAATGAAATGAAAGACATATCTATTCCTTAACAAAGTCCAGAAATCAAGAGAAACATGCAAAACTGTACATAAGACAAGCAAAAACTACCTAGAAAACAAAAAATTTAACGCAGAAAACACAAACTAATCAAAGAAAATTCAGAATCTCCCCCAATAGACTACACTTTAAATTACACAATGTCCTCAGTGTGTCACAACCATCAAATCAGAAATCAGAATAATCAACAGATCATGGACAAATGCAATAAAAGCGGGAAAGGAGGAGAAGAGAAAAGGAAAACTCCCCTGATCATGATTACCCCAATAGTGTGACCCTAATTACCCCAATCTCTTCTGACCCTAATCCTATCATTATTTTACCTTAATTAATTTAATTTCCACGTCACTATTATATATATATTTTAAAACAATTAACAATGCCAAATCAGCAGATGTTAGACACCTGGCACGTCTGCCGTTAATGAACTTCACGCCGTTAGCGAAAAGGACCACTTTGAACAGTTTTCGCAAAAGGTGGGACTTAAGTGAACTTTTGAAAAAAGGAGGGACCACTTTGAACAAACCCTCCCAAAGGAGGGACCAAAATAGGTATTAAACCAAAATATTAACATGCAAAAATAGAGTTGATTCAATTGACAAACGAAAACAATGGATGAATGGATGTTGTTGGGTACTAACAATTTCATCTATTCCACTCTCTCTTACATACTACCCTTGAATATTAGTTGATTGATTCAATTGTTATGCGACTTTCTTAGCCTCCCCTTAACCCGATCCCTCGGCGAAAAGGGCCTAATATTAACTATTGGCTTGCTATCCCTAGCCTCCCCTATTAATTAATACCGCATTATAAACAGAAGTTAGCGCAATTGATCGTCCTACCCCTATCCCTAGGTGATATTGTAGAATCAAGAGATTACTCACCAGTTCATGTCATTACTGTACGTCCCCATATCAATAAAGACAAACATCAATATACTGAATGAGTTAAACGATAAAGGCCTTAAGCACAGATGATAACCCAACAATAATCAATCGAAACATATGGAGACCATATAAATAATCAATAGTTTCAATAAGAGAGTATCAAAAGATTACATTGTTTTCCCCAACAACAATAGGGTTTCGTTCACCATAGACATGGTGAAACTAGATGAAAAATAGAAGAAGAATGGAAGAGCAAACCCTAGAAAAGATCAAAAGGAGCCTAAGCATCCAAGAGATCCTCTCTAGAGAGCAAAATTAGGTCTGGCCGTTCTCCCCTGTCAAAAGAATGATTCTGAACTTCGCAGTAGGGGTATATATAGGTGAGGAGCGTGTAAGAAAATGGGCCCAAGTCCAGCGAGCCACCGCCGGGCGGTTTAAGTGTGCCGCCCGACGGTTTGCCACAAATCGCCCTACCGCCCGGCGGCAATCGCCACTGCCGAGCGGTTTCCCTCAAATCCGCCTAGCGTCAACGCCATGCCTTCTCCTCGTCCTGGACCGCCCGACGGTTTAAGTGTGCCGCCGGGCGGTACGTCGACTCTTCAAATCTTCATTTTTCTGCTCATTTCTTGAGTCAACGACCTGTATCACAACTTCATCCTTTACTTTTCTCAAATTAGCTACAAAACAATGCAAAACAAGCATAAAATCACTAAAAACATCTTTTGACTCTCTTCAGACTCATTTATTGAGTTTTGCTTGATTCTAAGCTCATTCCGAGTAGTAAAGGGTGTAATTTGGTCCAAATTGACATATGAAAATCACTGTTTTTCAACCTTCATCAACACCCCAAACTTATAATTTTGCTTGTCCTCAAGCAAAACAAAATAAAATAACACACAAAACAAAACTTGGCTTTATACTGTTTCATCCAATGCCTCAAAAATCCCAAGGTACATGAGAAAAACACTCAATTCAATATCCTCAGTGAAATCCAAAATAAGATGCATGCATGCTTTCAACCCAGAGATTTCACAATAGATGTTATACACTATGAATGATCAATCCACTAAGCAAAAATGTACTCATGAAAATTAGCAAATTTAACCAATCAAGTGTTTCACTCAATCTCTCAAGTGTTTAAGGTGACACTCCACTCTCTATTGTTCACAAGTCACATGAAACAAAATTGCCATTCATCTCAAACAATCAACATCTTTACATGCAAATGTCATCAAAAGGACTTTTCCAAGCTTGTAATGAGGTTGGGCTAATAAGAAAAATTGGTTTTTCTAGAATGCAAAATCCTTGAGTCAAGAGAGCTAACAAAACATTCAACAGTTATGCATAGCTCTCTCACCAAAATTTCTCGTTCCCAACTTCTTCCCTTTTCTTTTACTTTTGCATTGAGCTCTTCTTCATGCTTTTCTTCTTTTCTTTTCTTTTTCTCATGAATTTTTCTCTTTTTACAACAATCGAGCTCAATGCCTTATACTTGCTTTTTCAATTTTCCCCCGTACAACCCCAAACTTGAACCTTTTCATCGCATACAATTAAGCTCATCCCAACTCAAGGTAAAGATTTACAAGACAAACGTTCACATACTGTTTAAGGCTAAGGTTCAAAAAGGATATAATATTTCAAGCACTTTGGGTGAAAATTTGGCCAGAGAAGGGTTTTCAAAAATGGCCTTGATCATATGACATTCACATGCAATTCAATCAGTCATCAAGATTAAGGCAATATCATCCATGTTTTCCTGCGAACAATACATGCAACAATAAAAACTCTGGAGCTCAAAATCTCACATACATGCTTTCTCACACAAAATTCATTCATACACTATGCCTAGCATCATGACCACAATCATAAATTCATCACCCATCTATTTCCTGGATATCATCATGCATCACAACTCAATTCCCATCCACATCAAATAATCATCAAATAGATCCATCATGCAAATTAGTTAATCAAACATTTTCAGAACAAGTAATAAAGCCAAGAGTACACACCAAAATTAAAATTCAACCTTTTATAGGAATTTAAAATGCAAAAGTGTAAGAAGAAATTCTAGGTTGCCTCCTAGTAGCGCTTGTTTAACGTCACGAGCCTGACCCAAACCTGGTTGGCACTTGTCAGTAAGTGCACTTCCTTCCATCACCCATCAGTAGGTGTACCGTCCGGATATCCATCAGTGGATACCAAAAAAACAATTAGCATCCCTCAATAGATGCTACCCAAAAATTGTTCCAAAAATTCAAAAAGTATATGTTCCAATCAAAATAAAACCAAAAACTGAAAAAGAAAATTGTTCATAAAAATACAAAAATTGATTTCCAACAAATTCAGCTCTTCTTCTTCACGTTGGGATTTTCATCATCCCACCAGCTCACTTTTCTTTGGTTCACCTTCTTGATTACTTTTGAGTATGGTCTTTGAATCTCCACCATTCCTTTTTCCTTCAACTCCTTTATTATCCATGGCTTCTTTTTAAATCTCACTTTGTTCCCTGGTAGAAGTGGATCTTCTTTTGCTTTTGGGTGAATGGTTCTTCTCCCTTTATTTTCAGGCACCTGCAAAACACAACAACTGTCAAAATAATTATTACCTGTTATGTTCTCTTCTTATTCTTCATTCACCTCTGGCTTCTCAAATGTTTTTCTTTTCACTTTCTTAATCTCATCCCCTTCACGGCCAGTATAGAGAAATAGATAATTCAAATCTCTCATCATTATTCTTCCATCATGAACATCAATAAACATCTTTGATGTTGCCATGAAGGGTCGCCCAAAAATCTCAGGATGCTCATCCTCTGTTTTAACATCCATGACAATGAAATCTGCTAAAAACTCAAGACAGTCTACTCGCACAAAAACATCTTCCACCATTCCTATTGGCCTTTTTTTAGAACTGTCTGCCATTGTTATCGTCAAATCAGAGTGTTTTAACACAAGTCCACCGATTTCCTTCAAAAGTTCCGTGGGTATCAAGTTGATGCTAGATCCAGAATCTATCATAGCTTCCGCATCCCAATCATTCAGGGAACATAACAGTGTTAAACACCCTGGATCTTTAGCCTTAGGAGGATAATTACTCTTTTGTGGGTGAACGACAAGATCCTCTTCTTCATCAGTAAGCTCCATTTTATCCTCCTTGTTACTTTTGATTCTTTCTGAATGGGGAGGACTCTGCTTATTTTCTAAAGGTGACACCGTCATTTCACCAACTTCTTTTTCCTTGTAATTTTCCTCTCCTTCATCTTCACTGCTCATGGGTTCAAAGAATTCACCCATTAACGTCTCCTCTTCTTCACTGTTAACCACATGGAATGGTTCAATATCTTCCTCCCAACCATCTTGACTGTCTGCGTCCCACTCACTCTGGCTTGTAATAATCTTGCATTCCCTCTTAGGGTTAGCCTCAATGTTAGCCCTAAACTGGTTTTTCTCTGTAATCTCTATCCTTGTTGCAGCTGCCCAATATGTGACTCCAGTGATTTAAAATTGGCCTGATTGTTATTCACCTGCTGCTCATATCTTTTGTAGAAGTCATCAAATCGATTACTCAGGGCCCTAACAGACTAAGTCAAATTACTCACTTGCTGCCACAGAGGTAACAATTGTTGCTGTCGGAAGTTTCCTCCTTGTTCGGAAGAAGCATTTTGGCCTTGCCCAATACTTGGATGATTTTTCCAACCTTGGTTAGAGTTACCTTGGTTGAAATTTCCCTGTTTGTATGGAAATTGGGCCCCCATATAATTCACATCTTGCTGCATTTCCTCTGTAAAAGCACATTGACCATTAATATGGTCACCACCACATGAATCGCAAAGTTGTTGTGCTTGGGAAATATTTCTGAGCCGCCGAGGAAGTTCAGAGACGACCTTCAGCAACTTGTCCAATTTCTGACTAAGGAGGTGATTATGTGCTTGTTGACAAATTGTTGACAAAAACTTAAAAGATCGCTCAAGTTCACTAGGAATGCTCTTGAAAATGAAAGAAGGGTGTTAGGGCTTAGGAAGATCGCTCAAGCGAAATGCAAAGAAGAGTTTGGAAGTTTCAAATGTGAAAAATCGCTCAACTTTTAAGCAAAGCGAAAACCCCTCAACACCACAACCGCTCAGTGGCAAAATGCACCTATCAGCGGTTTGCGCGTGATTTCTCTTCTTCCTCTTTTTGCTTTCTTTTGAGTAATCCTTCCCTCTAGCACTTAATTTCAACCTTCAAATTTTCAAATATATATTTTTCCCCTCTCAGATGCAATCATCAACATGTAATGCACTTAACATAAGATTAAAACAAAACAATCAACTGGATTGCCTTCCAGTGTGGGTAGTGCCCCCTTTGTCAACCTCCTCTTCTTTAGGTACCTGCAAAACATTACAACTATTAGAATTGATACCTGTTGTGTTGTCCTTTAGTGCAGCTTCTCTTCTTGCCTTCTTATGCCTGGCTTTCTTCCTAGTGCTTTTCTCCTTAAAGCCAATATAAAGGAGTATATTCTCTTTGTCTTTCATTATGATCTTTGCATCATGGATACTAATAGAAATCATGGATGTGGCCATGAAAGGTCTTCCAAGAATTACTAGAATTCTTTCTGTATTTTTCATGCTCATGATGATAAAATCAGGGTTTAAACCTCTTTTTGGTCCCTAAGTTATGAGCGGATGTTCAGTTTAGTCCCCGCTTTTAAAAATGTAAACCTTTGATTCCTAAGTTATAAAAAATGTATCAAATGAGTCCTTTCTTGATGTTCATGGTCAAAGTACAAAGAGCAATCTAAAGTGTTGTTATTATTAAGAAACAAATCAGAGCAATCTAAAGATGTAGCAGTTGTTAAGAAACAACCAAAAACAATATTTCAAGTTAAAAAAGGACTCATTTGATACATTTTTTATAACTTAGGGACCAAAGATTTACATTTTTAAAAACGGGAACTAAACTGAACATCCGCATATAACTTAGGGACCAAAAAGAGGTTTAAACCTAAAATCAGCTAAGAATTCTAACTGCTCCACCTTAACAACTACATTTTCTACCATACCCTATGGTGTTTTAACTGAATCATCCACCATTGTCACTGTGAGATTTCATGGCTTTAATGTTAAGCCTCCAATTTTATTGAACAATTGCATGGGCATCATATTAATGCTAGATCCAGAATTTATCATTGCTTCTCTATATCAACCTCATTAATCTTACATGCCAAATTCAAGCAACCTGGATCTTTCACTTTAAGCGGATAATTCCTTGAAGGTTGAATCTCAAACTCCTTCTCATCATCATCTTCGTCTAAATCTACCATATCTCCAAGATAGAATTTCATTCTTGCAGGAATATGTTTGATAATTGAAGGCAAAATAGTCATTTGATAATAACTTTCTCTTTTCTGTTCATTATGACTATCTCGTGCTTCCTCTTCTTCTTCCCATTCACTGCTACTTCTACTCTCAATGGCTTCACCTTCCTCCTTTTGATCACTACTTCCAAACTCTTCAACTTCCTTGTCAACTCTTCCTCCCTTACATGTCACCACAGCTTTGCATTCTTCTTTAGGGTTAACATCAGTATTAGCCCTAAACTGGTTTTTTTCAGTGGTTTCTACTCTTTTTGACAACTGTCCAATTTGCATTTCTAGTGACCTAACAGTAGCTTGATCACTAGTGCGATTTGAATCATTGACTTTCACGAATTCATCAAATATTCTACTCATATTTTGGACAACATCTGTCAAATGTTCGACCTGCTGCCACATAGCTAAAGGTTGTCGTTGCCTGAAGCCTCCTTGTTGCCCTGATGGGTTGTTTTGTTGTTGACAAATACTTGGATGATTCTTCCAACCCCTGGCAAGTGTACCAGATCGTTATGAAGTAATATAAACGGGTAAGTCCGAGTATCGTTTTCCCAAAGGACTCTTAGGCCTTAACTTTCATGTAACCTAATCTTGTAAGACTTGAGAAAAGAATAATATTGGTGGTTTTATGCAAAGAACAAAAATAAACATGAAATGCAATTGATTCAATTGGTTTTGAGAACTATGGATGAATGGTGTTGTTGGGGTTTACAATTTCATCTTATCCACTCTCATATATCTACTCTTCTTATTTAATTCACTTGTTTATCTAATTGTCATGCAAACTTTCTGAATTACCCTTAGCCTAATTCCTTGGTGAAAAAAGCCTATTACTAATTACCGGCTTGGTATCCCTAGCCTCCCCTAATAACTAATAATGCAATGCGTGCTAAACCAAATGCAATTGACCGTCCTATCCCTATCCCTAGGCGATAACGCATGATCAAGGAATTTCCCACCAGTTCATGACATTACTGTACGTCCCCATATCGATAAAGACAAACAACGTTTATTGAATGAGTTAAACAATAAAAGCTTTGAGCGCAGATGAGAACCCAACAATTGATAAGCAAGTATATGACAAGCATATGAAAATAAATAAGAATTTCAATATATGAGAGTTTCAAAAGATTACATTGTTCCCCAACAACAAAGGGTTTAGTTCATCATAATCATGGTGAAACTAGATGAAAATAATGAAAGAATGGAAAAAGAAAACCCTAGATTTTATAAGAAGGAGCCTAACCATCCAAGAAATCTCCTCCAAGGTGTGTGGAATGGCTCTGGGCGTTCTCTCTGCCAAAAGAATCCCTATCTAATTCGCACTGGGCTATATATAGGCCCAAAAAGATAACAGATAGATAACAAAAAGATTTACAGAATCTAGCTAAAAAGATAGACAACCGCCCAGGCACCTAATTTGACTGCTCAGCGGTTTGCCTCTAGCCGCTCTGACCGCTCAGCGGTCAGTTTTGCCACTGAGCGGTTTGCCTCTAATCGCTATGAGCGCTCAACGGACCATTCTGGCGCTCAGCGGCTTGTTTGACCCTTCTTTTCATCATTTTTCTTCTTCTTTCATGGGTCTAAGTCTACCTTACTTTACTTCCATCTTTAATTCATCCAAAAACCCTGCAAAACAATGCAAAACAAGCATAATATCTCTAAAACCAACTTTTGACTCTCAAGAGACTCAACTTAAGTGCTTTACTTGATTTAGAGCTCATTCTAAGCCATAAAGGGTGTGTTTTACTATCAAATTTAAGTATGAAAATAACGGTTTTTAGACCGTTATCAATCACGTGACTTTGCTTTCCAGTGGCATTATTAAGTGTTAGGTAACTTAATTATATAATAATTTATGAAATAATTCTTTTTACAATAAAATAATATGTTATATAATAATGTTACCAACTATTTTATCATCGTAATAAACATTTATTATTTTATGGTTAAGAATGGTATTAATTATTTTACTGTTAAATGCTTGAAATTTATAATAATACATATGATTGCGAGAACAAATATAACCTAGTCGAATAGGAAACTTTATCGGATGAGTATATTACGGGTATGGCTTCTACACAATATTGGGTTGCTTTCTTGTGATTCTTAGCTTAATCTGCGATGTGAGTAATTGATGATATATTTCAAAAGAATTGTAATTGGATGGATAATACAAGGTTTGAGGATATGTATGAGATGTAATGGTAATTGTATTATAAGCCTTGTGATGAATGAATTAATGTATATTATCAAGATTATGTTTGGAAAGTATTGAGATTTGTGTTATAAACCTTGTGATGGGCAAACAATGTATATTTTGAGAATGGTGAGATAAATCTTATGATTTGTAGAGGAATGCATGATAATGAAAATTTGTATAGAACTGTGATGTAAACATGAAGCTATGTTATTTCCTTGTACTGTTGTCGGTCATGGATGAACTTTTCGTGCTGCAGTACGGTAATAATATGTTGGACTCTCGTTTAGAGATAGTGATTTGAGTGCCACTTCCCAATATGGGGGATGTGGATGTCTCGCCCAAAATGACTTCGGCTCATGTGAGTATAGTGCTCGGTGGGTGCGCCTAACCGAAGTTTTTACTCGTAATTCCTTGAGAAGTCGGGGAGATAGGTCGGAAGTTGCGATGGAAGACGACTTGAATTGCCCTGTTTTGCGGAGCAAGTTATGACGACACAGTAGAAGGAAACGACATTAGGTCATGAACGAATTGACTGTGATTGAAATGTTGACATAGGATATGTTGTATGGTTATATTGTTCTGTGTTTATTATGATATGATATTTTGTATGTTATGATATTTCTGGTTGCTCACCCTTGCATGTTGTGGTTTTGGTTTCCACCTACGATGATCGTACCTGTACGGGAGTATATGGCGTTGCAAATAAAGGCTGGATTGAAGTAGCTGATGAGAGTTGGGATCATTATATCGGGATTGATTACTTATTATGTTTAAAAATTTTCAGACTTGGTATTTTTATTTTCAAACAACGTTTATAAATATGTTTTGCTTCCGCATCCTAATCAAACATAGTTTGATTGTCTTAAGGAATTGTTATATATCGAAATATTTTGTGAAAAATTTTTATACAGTGACATCTCGAAATCATGGGTGTTACAAGATGTAAAGGTCGTCTTCTCCTGATCTTTAGGATCCACCACAATCTGATTATACCCAGAATACCCATCTAGGAAGCAATAATAAGCTTGTCCAGCCAATCTTTCTAGCATCTGATCCATAAAAGGAAGAGGAAAATGATCCTTCCTAGTGGTTGTATTCAATTTCCTATAGGAAAATGATCCATAGAAGCAATAATAAGCTTGTCCAGCCAATCTTTCTGACCACCTCCTTCATCACCGGATTAAGCCTCCTTTGTGGTTGAGCTACTGGTCTATAATCATCCTCCATGAAGATCCTATGCATGCAATACGTTGGACTTATACCTTTAAGATCTGAAATTGACCACCCAATAGCACCTTTGTTTACTTTCAAGACTCCAACCAACTTCTCTTCTTCTTCAGGAAATAATGAATTACTAATGATAATTGGCTTTCCTCCATTTTCTTCCAAAAGCACGTACTTCAGATGTTGTGGTAATGCCTTCAACTCAAGCTTAGTTTCTTTAACTTCCTCCTTGGGCTCAATCTTCTCAAAACTAGCCTCTCCTGTTGGGATTTCTTTTGACGTCTCCAAATCCCTCAAACATTCTTCAATCAACTTCTCCTCCTATTCATTCAAATTTTCATGTTCATTAATAAGAGTATTTTCAAGTGGAGAAGCACCATGCACCTTACTCCCTTACATTATACAAAGTTCATCAACAATGTCAACCTGAAAACATGCTTTATCATCTTTAGGATGTGACATTGCTTTAAACACGTCAAAATCCACATCTTCATCTTGCACTCTAACTTTAAGCTTGCCATTCTCTACATCAATCAAGATTCTAGCTGTCTTCATAAATGGTCTTCCGAGAATAAGTGGTGCATCTCCATTCTCGTCCATCTCCATTATAACAAAATCCACTAGGAACAAGAATTTATCCACTTTTACTATCACATCTTCAACCACTCCATATGGATAATTGAGAGATCTATCCGCCAACTGAAGAGTCATCCTTGTAGGTTTAAGTTCCAAGTCGTCAATCCTCTTGAACATAAAGAGAGGCATTAGATTAATGCTAGCTCCCAAATCAATTAAAGCTTTTCCAACTTCTAACTCTGCTATTGTACATGGAATGGTGAAACTTCCTGGATCTTGCAGTTTAGGAGGCAACATCTTTTGTATGATTGCACTACAATTACCTTGCACTTCAATAGTCTCCTTCTCAATATACTTTCTTTTCTTCGTGAGAAGCTCTTGCAAAAACTTTGCATATGATGGAATTTGCTGTAGTGCCTTAGAGAAAGGTAATGTGATCTCCAACTTCTAAAAAATCTCCATGAATTGCTCAAACTGTTTTTCTTTTTCCTTCCTTGAATACATCTTTGGATAAGGAAGGGGTTTTTCAAACTCTCTTTTATTCTATTTTTCAACCTCTTCTTTCTTTATTTTTCCCTCAACTCTCATTTTTTCACTCACCACACTTTCTTCTTCCTCTCTTTTTTTCTTCTGATCACTCTCTTTTTATTCATGCAATTTTTCTTTTTCTCTTCACTCAATTTTTTTCTCCTCTAACGCTCTACCACTCATAGTAACAATAGTCTTACATTCTTCCCTTGCAACACTTCTCACACTCCTTTCGCACTCATGCGTCATCTCCTCCACACTTTTAACATAGAAGATACTCCTATTCATAATTTTCTAAAAAAGCTCTTCAAACTCTGCATTCTTCCTTAATGGCGTGACATGTGGCTGCTTTTGAACTCTTGAAATATTTTTAATTCCCTATGGCAACAGAGAAAGTCTCTGTATAATCGCTTCCAACCGTTGAGGGATCATCTTGTGTTGCTCAAGTATAACATCCTCATACTGTAACTGTGAAACTTCCTGTTGTTGAAGAAAATCAACACTTTCACTACTCATCTCATTATCACTAAACACCATATTTTCTATCAACTCATAGGCTTCTTCAGCAGTCTTTCGCTTAATATTACTTCCAGTTGAGGCATCTAGCATAAGCTTCGACTGTGTATCAAGACCTCCAAGGAACGTGAGAACTACATTTGTCTCATCAAAAACATGCACAGGCGTCTTCCTCAACAAACTTTTATATTTGTCCCACGCCTGACCTAGGGTTTCCTCCATGCCCTTCTTGAAAGAAGATATCTCCATCTTTCCTTTGTTGATTTTGGACTGTAGAAAATATTTATTCAAGAATTTTACCACCACAGCCTCCAAGGTTGTAAAGCTTCCTTCCGGAAAAGAATTCAGCCACAGTTTAGCATTGCTTCCCAATGAGAAAGGAAACAAGCTAAGTTTGATTATGTCATCCAAAACTATGTTGATCTTCACCATGTTACATATCTCATTGAATGTGGTGAGATGATCATATGGACTTTCATGTTACAGTCCATTAAACTGGTTGCTTTGCACCAAGTGTATCAACTTATTCAGTGCATTGTTCCTTGGAATTACAATGTTGTTAAAGTGTTGAGGGCCAACCACATTGGACGCATCTGCTAGAGTGCGTCTAGGAGCTTCCTCCCCAACCATCTCTTTTGTGCTTTAGTTGGATGCTTCCGGTGAGGGTTGCAAGAGTCTCTCAAGACAGGGGAATAATTCTCTAGATGGTCTTCTAACTTTCTTCCCTCTCCTTCCACTTTATCCTTCAAGAAAAGGTTGTTGATCTTTCTTGCTCCTAGTATGAATTGCCTCCTGCATACACAAGAAACAAAACCCTAAAAAGAACTTTTATATAAAAACAAAAATCAAGTCCAATTCAATCAATAATCACACTACTTGAATAGTTAAACCAATGAGTCCCCGACAACGATGCCAAAAACTTGTTAAGGCTCTGACAAGTGTACTAGATCGTATCAAGTAATATTAAAATGGTAAGTCTGAGTATCGTTTCCCAAAGGACTCTTAGGCCTAAATGTTCGTGTGATGTTTTGAAATCATAAGACTTGAATAAAAGACGATGTGAGTTGTAAATGCAAAACTGAAAATAAGATGCATGCAAAGGTTGATCAATTGACAGTTGAACGATATGAATGAATGGTGTTGTTGGGGTTTACGGTTTCATCCTAATCCACTCTCAAATATATATTATTCTTACTAAATTCGACTTTGTTATCAATGTTCATGCAACTTTCTAAATTACCCTAATCCCAATGTCTTGGTGAGAAAAGCCTACTCATAATTACTAGTTTACTATGTCTAGGCAATTGATCCTCCTATTGCTGTCTAGGTAATATTGCTATTAAGAGAATTCCCTCATGTCTAGACCTAACTATATGTGTCCATATAGAAAGCATTAAAGATTATACGTTTGAATAATGTCTTCACCAAAGCATGAATTATAATGGAGGGAAAACTCAAACAAATGATAAACAAAGCATATGAATAAAGTAAGAATTTCAATATAAGAGAGTTTCAAATAGGATTACATCGTTCCCCAACAACAATAGAGTTTAGTTCACCATGGACATGATGAAACTAAATGGAATAAATGAAAAGAATGAAAGATAAAACCCTAAAAGTTGTAGATCGGAGCTTTCGCATCCAAAATCCACCTCCTAGGAGTGAAGAAGGTGTTTCTGCATCCTTTCCATCAAAAGATGACCTCTAAGGGTCGCACTGATCTATTATAAAATGTCAGAAATTACAGAAAACAGGCCCAAGTCTAAAGTACAGCGCTCGGCGCTGTGTTCACCATTCAGCGGTAGGTGCGACACTCAAGTGGGACGCTCAGCGTTCACGCCCAGGCGTTTCGCACAGTGTTGTCGCTGGAGAGGCCAACATCAGCACTGGTTCTGGCGCTTAGCGGTAGGCGCGACTCTATCTTACCCTCTCAACGTTAGCGCTTAAGCGTTTGACAGAGTCTTTTTCAACAAAGCTGGCGCTCAGCGCTGAACTAGCACTGAGCGGTGGCTGGGATTCTTCATTTGCACCTTTTTTCATCCTTTCTTGAATCCAACTCCTTCCTAATTCAATATCCTTCATTCAATTCTCGTTAAATCCTGTCAAAACAAGGAAAACCAAGCATAATACCCATAAAACCACCTTTGACTCTCTTATAACCTAACTAAGACAAAATGCAGGATTTCAAGCTAGTTTCTAAGTCATAAAAGGTGTGTTTTGTATCAAAATCAAGTATGAAAATAACGATTTTTTTAACCGTTAGCAATACTTCACCACTTAGACACACTAAGAAAGAACATTTTCTCCTACAAGCACCAAGTTCACAAGCTCCCCTTTCAAAAACAACTTAAAGTTTCCCTTAGGCACACAACTCTAATACTGTTAGTTAAAAGTTCATTTAAAATTATGTTTAAGTTAATTATTTATAAACTCTTGCATTTGAAAATTAGGTTAGAAAACTAAGAGTCAGATTCACAACTACCACTAATAATCGATTATCATAAGTAATAATCGATTATCTACAAACCTTGGTAATTCATGCTTTCGAGGATAATCGATTATCCTAAGTGATAATCGATTATGACATAGACTTTTATGAAAAATAAAACTATTTATGAGTGCTCTAATGTTTGTGTTCTACCTATTTACTCTTCAACTACTAAATTAATTACAATATATAGATTACAAAGTCTTTAACAAATAAGTTATTGAGTCTTCATAGTATTTCTTGAAACCTAGCATTTCTTTAATTCTTCAAAACTTCTCCATGAAACATCATCATCAAAATCCTTTATTGAAGCAAGATGTCCATCATCTTTTTTTTTTGCTAACAATCTCCCTTTTTTTTATGATGATAAAAAATTATGTAAGGCTTGTGATTTGTCATGTTCTTGAACGTCCCATTCTTAATCAATAACTAAGGGGAAAAGAATAATTAATCCAGAATAAATATAAATAAATAGATATCGACATAATCATATATCTCCCCGTCAAATAGGTACCACTTATCACAAGAATTCCACAAGATGCCAATAAAAAATTTTCTCCCCATTTTTTATCATAATAAAGAAATTATCTAATGTTTATATGCTCCTCTAAATTAGTTAATTCAAAAACAATTTAGCTTCCTTTAAATCATTAAAATTATTCCCCCTAAATGTAATCTTCCCCTTAAAATCTAAAACAGATTATTAAGTTTAAAAAAAGGTTTTTTTTTTGTTTTTTTTTTATGTTATAACTTAAGATAATCGATTATCACTCTTGATAATCGATTATTTCCCAACCAAATTTGTAAGTTGGAGAAAATATGAATATTTTAATACCTTGATAATCGATTATCACCCATGGTAATCAATTATTGGGCATTAGTTTTCCAAAAACGCTATTTTAACTATTTTTGGGCACTTAAAACATCTAAGATTCATATATCATTTCAAAGCTCTTAAAATTTTCCTAGATACCATAGAGCCTTCTTTTCGTTTTGAAAATTTAACCTGCAAAACAAAAAAAATAGAGTTTTGGTCCCCAAAATCTTATTTAGGTCGTTTAAGGTTATAAACAAATTACTTTATAATAGGAATCGAAGCATACCTTCCATTTGAAATACCATAATGTTTTATCCTACATTTGTTTGAAATATGCCCCTTTTTCATACAATAAAAACATGTGATAACATTTGAATTCCTATAAAAGGGAGTTTCTTTTTTGAACCCATACCCTACGGGTTCTCTTATTCTTATTCTTAGGAGCTTGCTTATTTTTATGAAAGTCTTTTTTATCAAAATTTGGTTTTTCAAGATTTTTATTTTTAGTTGTCTCTTTAAGAAAATTCTCAAGAATATCAATATCAAACATGTGACTCTAACATGAATTACATTCAACATTTGAGACATCTTTCTTTTCTAGATCCAAAACCTTTGTTGTAAAAACTCAAAACTTTATAATTCAATTGGCTTTCAATCTCGGGTTGATTGAAAGAACACTAGATGTAGGCAATTGAGGCCGAACCAGTATAAACTTAGAGTTTGAATTTTTTTTCTCCCTATCTCTCTACATTAATCGATTACATTTTGTCCTTATTGGAATACGCATAATGTTACATTGCATACATTTTTGCTTACTGTTGAAAAAAAGTTTAAAGACTTATAGTATTTGTGAAAAAGATTTCAAAAGTGACCATTTTTATAATACACCAATTCACCCCCCTCTTGGTGTTGAGAAACAAAGATCATCTTTTGTAAGAATTGGTATCAGAGCTAATTTTCACAAATTATTTGAAAAATAAATCGGTTAACTTTTTTGCTAATCGATTGTTCGATCCTAAGATGGCATCTGTTTCTCAAACAATGAGGAAAAGTGAATATGTTTTTGAGTTTGTGCATGTTACTTGTAATGATAAGTGAAATTCAATCACTAGTGGTTTCTATGAGTCTTTTGAAGCAGGTTTATTGTGAAACAGAACAAATGGTATAAATAAACTGGAATCCAGAGTTGAAAGTGTGAACTTACAGGCTGAAAAATTTACTAGATTTTTGATCAAGAAGAAAGGTGACGAGCATCAAAATGACGATATAAAGAAGACTAAGAAAGAGAATCTGTCAGGAATTGATGTCATCATGATGGCCAAGTTTGAAACAACAAAAGTGTGTCTGGAACATGAAGGAAAGGGATCCATGTGGTATCTCGATAGTGGATGTTCAAGGCACATGATAGGAGATCCAACAAAATTCATAAGCATCTCTCACAAAACTACTGGCCATGTCACTTACGGTGATAATAACAAGGGTAAAATCATCGGTATTGGTAAAATTCAAATACCTTTTGCATATGAAATTGATAATGTACTGCTTGCTGAAGGTTTGGAGCATAATATGCTTAGTATTAGCCAATTTTGTGACAAAGGACTGAAGATAACGTTTGAACCAAACTACTGTCTGCTAAGCAATGGTTCAACAGATGAATTGTTATTAATAGGAAAGAGATACAACAACATATACATAATTAACTTTAGAAAAACATCATTCAAATCTGTTGTATGTCTTATGTATAAAGAAGATAATTGGCTCACATTAATATGGGTCAGTTAAATAAACTTGTGTCTAAGGATCTTGTGATTGGCCTTCCAAACATACACTATGATTTTGAAAGATTATGTAACGCCTGTTAAAAAGGGAAACAAACAAGACAATCTTTTAAAAATAAAAGAGAGATTTCTGTTGAGATTATTGATGATAACGATTGAAAAACAATTATTTTCATATGTCATTTGAGACCAAATTACACACCCTTTAAGGCTTAGAATGAGCTTAGAATCAAGCAAAACACGTAAGTTGAGTCAGTTGAGAGTCAAAAGTTGCTTTTAGAGATGTTATGCTTGTTTTGCATTTTTTTTTGCAAGGTTTTGATGAGAATTGGAGATGAATGGAAAGAAAGGTTGAAGATCAAACGGTTGCAGTGCAGAAAAGTCAACCAGAATGCAGAAAAGTCAACCGGTCAACCAAAAAAGTCAACCAGTTGACTAGATTGCAGTTGACCAGCCCCTAGCGGTGGCCAGATTCGAGGGAAAAGCGTCGGGCGGTGAAATTGAGTGTCGGGCGGTGGCACGGTTTAAGGGAAACCGCCGGGCGGTCAAATTAGGCGTCGGGCGGTTGTCAGATAGGCCTGGGCTTAAATTTTGTCACTTTTCTTGGTTATAAATAGCCCTAGTGGGAGTTTAGATGCATTCTTTTAACAGAAGAGGGCGGCCAGACCTAATTTTCACTCCTTGGAAAAGATTTCTTGGATGCTTAGGCTCCTTTTCATCCTATCTAGGGTTTGCTCTTTCATTCTTCCATTATTTTCATCTAGGTTCACCATGACAATGATGAACTAAACCCTTTTGTTGTTGGGGGAAACAATGTAATCTTTTGAAACTCTCTTCTATTGAAACTCTTGTTTATTTATATGATTATCATATGCTTTGATTATCAATTGTTGGGTTCTCATCTACGCTTAAAGTGTAACACCCCAGTTTTTTCGGAATGTCACGGTGAAATTTTTATTTTTCAAAACCTTTCTATAATACATTCAATTCAAAGGCGGAATTAAATCATGACTATAAACATCATTTGAAAATCTTAGAATCTCACTTTTACATACAAATATCAAACTTGAAAACTTTTAAAATAATAAAATTCCCGAACTCAAATGCCCAACTCTCACGTCAGCTACTTATGTCCAGTTTTATCTGCAATGCCATCTACTCCCATACAAGTACGATCATCGTAGGTGGAAACCACAACCACAACTTTTAGGGTGAGCTACCAGAAATATCATAACACACAATAAAGCATATTTCATTTTAATCATAGAGTAATATAAACATATAACATATTTCATCACAACATCAATATCATAACCAATCCATTCATGACCCAATGTNNTTTCNTTTTACTGTGTCGTCATGACCTGTTATCACTAACAGGTACCTGTTCNTCAACAGGGCAATTCGAGCCGTCTTCCATCGCAACTTCCGACCTATCTCCCCNACTTCTCAAGGACTAACAAGTAAAAACACTGGCACTACGCGCACCAGTGCACTATACTAAGCACGAGCCGAAGTCTTTTGGGCGAGACATCCACCTCCCCGCGCAGAGGGAAGTGACACTCGAATCACTATCTCTTAAACGAGAGTCCAACAACATCACATTCTTATCGTAGCGCAGTACGAAAAACTCAAACATGACCGACGACAGTACAAGGAAATAACATAGTTTCATGTCCA
>NW_014543114.1:1253239-1255353 GCF_000741045.1 Vigna radiata var. radiata | reverse complement strand
ACCAGTTAAATAAAAGTAAAAGACCCTTTAGCCCTTAGGAAAAAAATATAAAAATAAAGAAATAACATAAAAATCATGTTCTAACAAAATTATAAACTCAAGAGCACTAATCTCCAAACAAAAATTCAAAGTCTCAAGATTACTTTATTTTTTTTTTTTTAAAACTCCTATTTTTCCCGGATCTTACATAAAGCTTTTATCGTTTAACTCATTCGATAATTGTTGTTTGTCTCTATTGATATAGGAACGTACAGTACTATCATGAACTGGTGAGAAATTCCTTGATTAATGAAATACCACCTAGGGATAGGGAGGTAGGACGATCAATTGTTTTTGCTTCTGTTCGGTAATGCGTTGCTAATTGCTAGGGGAGGCTAGGGATAACAAGCCGGTAATTAGTAATAGGCTCCTTTCGTCGAGGGATCGGGTTTAGGGTAGGCCAAGAAAGTTTGCATAACAATTAGATAATCAAGCACATTAAACAAGAGGAGTAGACTAGAGGGAGCGAATAAGATGAAATTGTCAACCCCCAACAACTCCATTCATCCATAGTCTTTTTCGTCAATTGAATCAAACACAATGCATCTTTATTTTCTGTCCTTGCATTCCAAACAATTATTTTTTCTCTACAAGCCTTACGATCTCAATTCACACGAACGGTAAGGCCTTCCGAGTCTCTTGGGAAGAACGATATCGGGTATTACCGATTATATTACTTGCACGATCTGGTACACTTGCTAGTGAGTCAACAGTTGAAAGCACAAACTCTATATCAAACTGGTTTTTGATGATGACAACTCAGTGCTTAATAACAGTGCATATGTTCCAGTATTACATGTTCTTATTATGTAAAGTTTGTCATATCTGTTGAACATGTTTTGATTGAATTACATTGTATGTTCCTATGCTTGATTGAGTGTTATATTTGTGGAACATGCTTGTATTGAAATGTGAGATAAAATGTTTTTAATCATTACACATTTCTGAAAGAAAAGATCACAGGCACCTTTTGAACTTATATGTGCTGTGATAAAGTTCTAGTCTAGTCGAATACAGTGTTAATGGATTCGACTATGCTAAAATCTTTGTACAAACTTTGTGAACAAATGTTGTGTGAAATTTTAAGTTGAAAAGAATTTCAAAGTGATTTTTCACGTGTCAGTCAACATTGTGATATGCATATTCGACTGTGTTGTTGTTCTGTTTGAAATTTTGTTAAGCCTACAAGCTCCAATGACTATATTTTCACTAGTTAAAACTGTATGACTTTGTCAACTGTAATAAATGAGTCTTAATTTTGTTGACTGAGGAGCCTTTATGTTGACTGTCTATTATAAATGTTTTAATACAGTCGACTCTATTAATAGGTTATTTGACTATGAATCAATCTGATGAAATAGAAAACTATAAATAGACAAAACGCGAATTGTTCTGTGACTTTTGTGATCTGACATTTTCACTTTCTTGTTTCAGATTGAATTCGTTAGAAGCTCCAAGAATTCTCCAAGAAGACGGTGGTGATCTTGCTTGAGAGGACTTCAGAAGGAGAAGTCATCGTTCTCACTGTTTGATCCATATCCACACAGAGAGGTGCTTCTGGGTTGATCTTGATAGGTTTGACATCCTGTGAAAGACTGTTGGTTTTTGATTGAAGGCTTGGCAACCTGTGAAGTCTGCTGTAATAGGCTTGGCATCTTGTGAATAGTGCTGGTGACACGTTGAGGATTGTTCGACGTGGGTGCAAATTGCAGGAGAGGGGATTCCTACTACAATTATGGTTTTGTGTGTGCAACTATATTTGGTTTTGGGTTAGAGAGGAGATTTATATTTTTGCGTGGTGCTTCTATAAATTCCTTGCTGTAAAAACTACAAGCATTATAGTGCATTTGCTTCCTGGGTTGGAAGGACACTGGATGTAGGCATTGTTGGCCGAACCAGTATAAACACAGTGTTTGAATTTTTTGATCTCTACACTCTTTATGTTCTAGTCGACTATATTTGCTAGGCAGTCAACTACGTTTTTCCCTGAAAATAATAATGCAAATAATTAGCTCAGAAAATTCAAATTAATTAAAATTCGAATTTCCGGTCAAATTAAGCACAATTAGGAAAAA